>NW_007578938.1:81057-98456 GCF_000690725.1 Stegastes partitus | reverse complement strand
TTTAATACAACTTGGACAAAGGATAGCTGCATAATAACTAATTACACTACATTGATATTCCTTCTGCACTTAGGTAGGATTTAGAATTTTACTGTGATATTCTATATTTGTGTTTATATTTAAACTGTTATTCTCAGGGCTCTCTGGTTCTTCAACATACCTTCACCAGTTGAAGAACTTCTATATTTTAGAGATGCTTTTTTTTTTTTCACATACTTCATGTGGTTCCTGTAGTCCTTCGTTTTTATTAGTTATTTGGTTTGGTGGCAGATAATAGTATGAAATTAACTAATGATTATTTCCATTATTGATTAATCTGCAGATTATTTTTTTCAATGTATTAATTACATTAATTAAACATGGAGAAATGACTGTCGTACTTCATCGCACTTCATTGCACTTTTAGTACGTTGTTCTGTAGAATCAAACATGTTCCAGTTGGCACCTTTATTTTTCTATTCATCACAAACCATTTTAATAAAAACAGTGTGCCATACCCTTTAGGATTAAAAGCAACTCTGTCGTGTGTGTGTGTGTGTGTGTGTGTGTGTGTGGTTACCGGGTAGCTTAATCATTACTAGTGACTCTGTGTAAAAGCACAGCTAACCTCCAAATTAATGGAGCGTCTAACATTCCTGGCTTTTATACTGGGACACAATAGAAGGCTGTTTTGTGGCTCAGTCATAAATCAGTGGCTGCTGTCAGTCAGTGACACTCCAACACAGTGTAACAGTGATGTTTCTGCAGTGGCCACGGTGACATTAGTGACTCCAGCAGCACACCTTACTGACCTCTGTGGTGAATTGTTTTTTTTTTTTTTTAGGAATTTGCACGAACCATGAAATCAGGCATGAAAGAGGTTAACAGTTAACCAGCAGCAGAGTGAACTAATCAGCAGAGGTTTCAAATGGTGTCTTCACTGAAGAGTCCTGCAGCAGGCCACTGTCCGCGAGAACAAATCCACTTTGTTTCATTTGCTTTGAGCTCTTATTAAACACTTGATCTATAAAAATCAAACGACAACCATATGAAACATTTGAGGTGCAGCTGAATTATTTTAATCTTTCTTAGTGAACAGAAGCTGCATTTACTTTCCATCAATTTGTGCACCTGCAGTTTAAGCCTCAGAGGGGAATAAAGTGCACTCAGACACATGCACACACTAACAGCAGGCTGATCTTTGTGTCAAACGTGTTTCCCCACTGAGTACAGGTTGTAATTAGAACAGGCAGGTGGTGAAAGCAGCAAATCGGACAGAACAGAACATAAGATTTATTCCCAGCTGGCCAAGGACTCAAAGTGTGGTCAAGGAATCAAATGTACAGCAGAGCTGGTGTGGTAGAAATGTTTAGTGATGAGTCTGCTCTGTTTGATGTTATGGCTTCAAATAATTCAATTTATCGTAGAGGTAAAACTATTAGTCAAATATACTACTATTTGATGGAAGGAAAAACAACATCTAAATTGATAATAGAGGGTTTTTTTTTTTCAAACCAAAATGACAAATTCATTTTAGTTTTCGCTTCTCAGGTGTGAAAGTTGTTTTTTCTCTGATAATTTGTGGTTTGAACTTCTGATCAAACAAAATAAGTTGAATTTTGACTCTGTTAATGTCTGTACATCAAGTAAATATAAAATATTCTTTTAGATTCTGCTTCCTAAATGCAAAAAATAAAATAAAATAAAATAAAATAAAATAAAATCTGTCTGTCATTTGATTGAATCATTTAGGATTACACTTAAAAGTACGTGTTTTTATAGTACTTTTTTGGACTCTATATTTTGCAATTTTTGAGCGGAATAACTTATATGTTAAATGATAAAATAACCAACAAGTTAGTTTAAAATTAAGATGCGAATTTGCCACAGTCCTGTTTGCAAAGATATGCATTAAACATTTACGAGTTTTAATGAAGTCCTGTTGGCATTCTGGCAACAGAAATGTCCAACATTTAAAACAACCGAGAAATGGGGTTGGTTATACGAATAATTGACTTTTATGTGTATAAGTTACTACATTTGTCAAGAAACAACTACTTTTGTCAAATGTCCTGGCAGAAGATCTTAAAATAAGACAAAAGATGATCAATCTAGATGAGTGGAGCGTTGCACAGCAGCAGATGTGATCGTCCAGAGGGGAGACATTTGGTGGGTGTCTGGTGACAGAACGCTGTCGTTTCCATCAGCCTCTTTAGTTAATTATATTGTCAGGGATCCCATTAGTGTTTTCACAGTTCACTGAACTTCTCTCTTTGTATCAACATCTTGTGTGTGAGTGTTTGTCTTTTAAGATCATATAAATGTCTGCCACAGAGAAACAAAACTCCCATTTATTTGGTTTTACTTATTTGTCATCAACTTCTATTAAAGGAGAAATTGATTATTTTGCTAAAGTGCAAAAAATTTTCATTTTCATTCATTCATTTAATACATAAGGGGCAAAGGGATGATGAACATAATGCTTTACAGTGCGGCAGTGGGCCACCACAGGTTGACAAAAGAGTTCTGGAACTGTCTAGATTTTGCAGTTCATTATAATTTATAAGGTAAATGATTTTAAAGTTTGTAAGGTCTTTACCTCACCATGCTTTGAGATGTGTTGTGAATTGGGGCTATAGACATAAAACTGAACGTAATCACATTATTATTTATAACTCTTCTGTTTTTGATTAGGAGTTGAACAAATATTGATCTGGTTGATTCCAAAATTAATCATTTTTTTCACTTATCAGTATCATTACCTTTGAAAAGTGATACCAGATTCCATTTTTTGTTTCTTTTTAATGCACTACTTTGGCTCTGAGCCTCCTCTTTCCATCTGTACTCATCAGTGGTCTCAGCAGTGTCCCACCCACAGCCCTGTCTGAGCGGTTAAACAACACCAGCAGCAGCCAACACTGGCGGGGAAATGCTGAAAAGTTGTCTTTCAATTAAACATATGCGTAAAACATAAGTAAACAGAGGCATTTCAACAAAGTTTTGTGTTTGGATTTTGTGTTAATCTGATTCTTGACACCAAGATTACAGTTTTTACATATGGATGTATGTGGGTTTCAAATATCAGTGATCACCCTCCTTTATTACCAATGATCATTATTAAAACAGTCATCAGGTGACCCCTCATTTTAATGACTGTGGTGGCTGCCGTAAAAGTGAACCCAGAATCTCACAGAAGCATTCAGTGGATCTGAGTGACGGATTTTTTTCTTTATTCTGTAACTTCTCATCTGGACGAAACAAGAATATTTAGAAGAGTCCATGTCTGTCAGTAGAAATTTTTATTTAACTTCTAATAATCATAGATTTTATTTTAAAAAATATAAAATAAATAATAATAGTTATGTACAATTTGAATTAAAACCCATAAAAACAAGTAAAAACACAGCAACCAAAAGGCATTAAGATTTTAAAGATTAAAATGTCTTCTAAAAAGAAAGGTTTTCAGTCCCTTTTGAAAACTTAGAACAGTCTGTGGAGCCCTCAGGTGGTCGGGGAGGGTGTTCCACAGTAATCTCAGTCCCACATTGTGCAAGTTTTAGTCCTGGGAACGTTGAGCCAGAGGGTGTTGGAGGAGTGGAGGGGATGTACTGAGGTGTATGGGGAGAAGAGCTCTGTCAGGTATAGAGGGGGGGAGGGCAGTGATATGGACACAATGGAAAGTGAGGAGAGAGACCTTGTATCCGGACGGAGAGCAAGTGAATTTGTGGAGGATAGGTGATATACAGTAGGTCAGTAAAATCACAGCAGGACAATTGTTTCCTCTGATTCATTGGTATTATTCAGCTACCACAGTCTGTTATTTGAACTAGCATTTTTAAAGATCAGAAGATGAGTCACTTAAGTCCAGTTTTCACAACACGTGTTCTCATCGTTACAGTGAGTTACGTACAGGCTGGAACTTCTTTTCAAACTAGGGATTGTTATATTTTAAAATAAGATAATGGAAGAGTTCCTCGCTGAGAATGGATGCAGCAGCTCCTGAATGTATGAGTTGTGAACACATTGTGGTGAAGTGTACTTCTGCTTTGTTCATCTCCACAGCTTTGGTGTCAAAGCTTGCAAAGGTTCAAACCACAACTCAGCAATGTTTTACGTTATATTAAGACGTTTTAAAATGTTTAGTTTACAGTGTAAGCGGACATAAGGTATGTCTTTAAGTTCAGTGACTCTGCCTTTATACACACAAAAATGTGGTTTATCATCAGTGTAAATGTTGTATCCGTCAAGTCTCTGTCCACGTGTACACATTCTATGTCTCATCTTTCCTGTTTTATTTTGAAATCACTTCACCGGTTGTCTCTGTTCCAGTTTTACTTCCTGCATCTGTCTTATCACACCTGCTCCCTGATGGCTTCCCCTCACCTGTTTCCCATCTCCCCTCATTACCTCATGTATATTACCTTGTGTGTCTCACAGTGTTGTCGCCAGTTTGATGCACTTCACAGTCCTTGTACCAGCGTTTATCAAGTCAAGTCACAGTCTGTTCATCACGACCTTGTTTCTGTTTTTTGGACCTTGCTTCTTGCCTGACGATTTTTGGATACCTTTGCCTGATAACTCACGACCTTGTTTCTGTTTTTTGGACTTTGCCTTCTGCCTGCCGACTACTGGACACCTTTGCCTGAGTGACTGTCTACCCGTGTACCGAACCTTGTTTGACATTAAACCTGACCCTCTTCTGAGTCAAGCATTTGTGTCCACCTATTCTGTGAGTGAGTTCATGACAGTAAAAGCTTTTAAAGAAGCTCTAAAGAATACGTTTCAGTGTCTGACGTCTATGATATGTAAACGTTTGTAGTGTCACAACAGACTTATTATATTACTATGTGTTTTCAGCCTGCAAATACCCACACTGCTGTATTTCAATTACAATCGTCTCAATGTTAATCTTAAAACTGTTCACAGCAGTTTTTGTTTTTTAACATTCAATAAGGCTGTGTTGTAATGGTGAATGTAGCTGTGGCAGGTTAATAAATAGGAATAGAAATAATAAGACCACCTCACTGTTGAAATTTTGGTTCAGATTTAATGTAAGTGAGAGAAGTGACCAGTAGGGAGCACTGTTATTCTACTGGAAAACTTTGGCTAATGGACAAATGGATCCAAACAGTTTAAAACCATACAGGGGCTAAAAGCATCAAGCTGGGCAGGGAAAGCCAATATTTAAAGGAAGTGAAACAAGCATGTTACAAAAATTAATGGAAATTTCTTTTTTTTTTTTTTCCTCCAAATGACAAGACAGATACAGACATAATGGAGCAGGCTCACCAAGGCCATGTTTTTAGGACAGCACAGCGTAGAAGATAAAAATACATCCTTTTAAATTATATTTTACTTTCAAGTACACTGTTTTTCTCAAAGGTTTTATCCATTAGATGTACAGTCATCATGACTCATAAGTTTGTCACTCTTCAGTTTTTCGCACTGAATTCCAAAGCCTGCTGGTGGGTTTGAAAAACATGTTATTTATTTTAAACCCACTTACACACTTGAAAATGTAAAAACAGAAAAATCACATGCTTTTCAACTTTCCAGCCATCGAATCTCGTGCGACGCTCTTTGAGGAAAATGAAGCGAATGTAAGCTTTAAGTCTTATCTGAAAGTTCACCAAAAATAAATGTTTATAAATTAGAACGTTGTCAGACTGCACAGATGATATTTTAGAGTTCTCATTACTTCTACTCATGGTTGTACTGTTTTAAATGAGGTGCAGGGCTTTAAATTAGAATAAAAGAAATGAGCCAACAGTAAGAAAAAATCTGACTGAAGCAAAAAAAATGTGTACCCACAACTTCATGGATATTCAGTTGTTATAGATAAACTTTCTTAACAAGTGAAATACATCAAGGAAGGAGATCATTTTCAGACAAAAAAAAAAATTACTTCTCAGTAAAAAAATAAAAACAAAATGACATTCACAAAAGACAGGGAATCTTTCCAACTAGATCAGCACTAACACTTGAAGCTAAAGAATAAAGATGTCATTCACAAGAATATTAAGAAACATCAACGACTAACTATAAGCAAAAGGAATAAGAGTGTACAGATCCATACAGCTGGAGTCCACGCTGTTCAGAGTGAACTTATTCTGTCAGAAAAAAGCTCCATCAGAGCAATGCCAGCCCTGAGTGGACAAAAAAAACATTAATTTGCCAAAGACTTTGTGAAAAGTGTGGCAGATTTTTGAGGCAGTCTTTCAGTGTGTCAGATGAGGAATACATTCAGCCAGGCACACTTCACTCTGCAGAAGTGGTAAAAGGTTCTGGTCAATAGTGGGGGAGTGCAGGGGATGGCTGAAAATCATTTATTGTGTGTTTCTTGGTTCCATTTTTAGATGTTGGTAAAGTGCTTTGGAGGATTTTAGTTTGGAGGTTTTTTACTTTGATTACCAAGCAGGTAATGGGTGCTGAGCAGGGAGGAGGATGCAAACTGTGGTGCTTTGACTCTCTGGATGGACTCCTGGAGAGAATCACTCTCTTCTATAAGTAACCATACATCAGGTGAGGGGGGGGATGACGTGAGCACATCACTGACATACTGTCTTTTCTTCTTGCAAACCGTGTCCTCTGTACACATCAGTAGACACAGAGCAACATTACTAATCGTTAGGAGTTGTGTTTCTGGACACCTGATGAATGTAGCTCTCCACTAAGCCCTGACAGAAATACCTGGCTCCTCAGCTGCTCAATGCTGCACCCTGCTCACCAGCTTAAAGTCTGTCTCTCCATTCATGCTGCAGGTCGTCACAGTAGTTTTTTTGTTATAAACAGCACCTGCTGCTGCCGGAAACAAGATTGATGTGAATGATGAAGCTAAATGTGAAAGTTGTGGACTGGAAGACCAAAACGATGGACTGAAAGATAAAGCTGAAGGCAACAGCAGAGTTTGTGATCAATCTTTTTGGGTTTGTGATTGGTGGCAGGGCTTTTCATACCACACATAAAGACAGCTTTCAAGCCTTTTTGTGTGCTCCAACCATAGAATCCACACCTGTAGAACCTTGCTCAGTACTGTATAGTCCAGGGTTGGTGCTTTTGAGTAATCCTGAAATGCTCCTGTGCTGGGCTCAGAGAAGACACATGCTGATTTGTTAAATTTAGAGCGCACAATAAGTCCTACTTTTTCTGCCCTCTTCATGACCTCGCTGAGTAGCAGTCCTCTCTTGTCTCTCGCCATTGTTAGACCCAGTTCTTTTGTTGAAACTACTCCAAGAAATGGTCGAAGAAAAGTTCAGGTCTCAGATTAAACAGTTTATTCAGGTTACATGGAAAGTTTTGCAGCGCTGGATTCAGACAGACAGAGAGTAATCTCATGTCCAGCTGAACTGAGTTTTTCCGAGTCCACTTGCAGATATCTTCTTGGGCTGGACCTGCCCTGAACAGACATTAGACTTGCACGCTACTGAGTTTAACTGGTCAGTTACCAATGATGTGAACAGGCATACCTCTTCCGCGCTCTGTTCACGTCCTTGAAATTTGGTAAGCAACATGTGTGGATGTTGTTGGTACGGTGTGTATCTACAGTAACAATCCTATCTGATAGAATAGGGGAGTTTCTGCTGTCTCCATGTGTGTGAACCAGTTCTCACCGGCCATATTACCTTCAAGGACGTATATTGTGCTCAGTAGAAAAATACAAAACAGAATCATGGGCTCAGTGGGAAAATACAGATTCAGAATACATAATAGCTCGAAGCACAATTAATTATAACACCATTAACAGTATAAAAGTCTCCACACAGGCCAACATCACAACCATGCTCATGGTTACAGCTGTTGGATTTGATATTGCAGTGGAGACAAGAGGCTGAAAGGGCAGATCATGGTGCCACTGATGTCAACACTGGGAGGAATAAACTCTCACCTGCCCCGCATTGCTGCAGCAGAAACCCACCTTTAGTTGTGTTATATTGCTAACAGAAGAATATTGATTGTAGCTTATCACAGATATTTTTCTCAAATGACAACAATGTGATGAAATGGTCACTGGTATTTAATCCACAGGAAAATATCTGATGAATGTACAGTCCCTTCAGCTTATAGAGAGCTTCAGCTCATGCGTCAGTTTTCCACCAGTTTGACTGCACTGTGGTTTCAGCAGGTCCTCAGTGAAAAACCACACAAAAAACCTGCTTGGCATCAAATTGCAAACTCGGTTCTTAAGTAGTCGGAGGACATAGTGGAGCATTTGCCTGCCAAGAGACACATATTAATGAACACTGGATTGTCCAAATGATTATCTCCATAACTGACCCATGTGTAAATAACAAAGTGTTTGGTAACGACTTCACCAAATCAATTTAAAAGGTGATAACAAAGTAAAACAGCGTTGCACTGTAGCTTGTTTCTGCTGCCTCCAAGTGGCCAAGAGTCAGGTATTGCATGTTTAACTCAGACAGGAGCTTAATGGTGCAGCGTGACCTTTACCATTTCTAATTTTCTACCTATTTCCGCAAATTCTTTTTTATTTTCATAAATGTGATGTGGCATTCTGAGTGTATTTTTGGCTCTTCTCAGCTAGCAGCCCATTTAATTTGCCCTTTAGGAAGAAGGCTATGATTTGGGTTGTACAAATCATTAGCACTTACTGTTTTACAATTCGGAGAGAAAATATTGTGTTTCTTGTCTTTGATCAGACAATCTCTTAAAGCAGGTTCTTCAAGGTCAGTCTAGAGTCGTGCCAGGAGTCTAAAACTTTCAACCACTATGATCAGCCTTTACAGTGCAAAGTACACCACTGTACACTTGGTGCAACCGGGATACGATTACAAATAGAATATAAAACTAATATAACTTTGTATGACATTAAAATACTAGTTTTAGAATACACTGTATTTCAGACATTATGCGCTGTGCCTCTGTGTTAGCCCACGAATAAACCCAGCTGTGGTCAATAAGCTTTTAATCTGTCGAGAAGCAGCGAAGGACGGACCAGAAAACGATCACATAAAATTACCTTGAGTCTCACACACGTCCTCAGCAGTCAGGATTTGCATGATTCATTTGTAAAGCGAAACTCAACAACACCATTAAAAGGCTTTTAAGTTTGCTTGCAGGGAAACACAATTGCTTGATTTTATGCATTCCCAGGAGGAAAAAGCATCTCTGATTTGGCTGAATCTGATTCAGAGATTGTTGGTTAAATGGCTTTTCTCATTTTGTAATGAGAGTCTTTTATTGGAAATGGAACGAAGAAAATGGACAGATGTTTTTTGCTGCAGAAATGATAAATTGGATGTTTTGTGTGCAGCTGTATTTTGAACATGCAACCAAAAAGCAAAGGTAACATGATTTTATTCTCTGCACATTGCACATCAAACAAAAATGATCTTCTATACAAAATCTGCAGGGATGAGGGGCCTAAAACATGTTTCTAAATAATAGTGTGGGCTGTAGGGTTGCTTCCCCCTCTTTTTTTTATTTTCTTTTATCCCGGATGGTTTTAATTGCTTTTCGGAAGACCAGCATTACTCCCACATCACAACATGTACCGAAAGAGAATGCGAGGCACGGAGCTCTCCAGCAGTAAATAACCTCTTGTTACAGGAAACCAGCAGCAAAAAAAGTCCATGAGGCTGACACACACACACACGCATACACACACACACGCACACGCATACACACACACACGCACACACACAAGCACACACACACATTAAAACTTTCCTCCCTGCTCTGTCTCGCTTTATCACACACACACACACACACACTTCAACCTTTTCAGTCTCTCGCATTCTTCCTCTATCATTACTTGCCTTGTCATTTTCTTCAGCTATATTACCTCCTAAGTACCCTTCAGTCTACTCACACAGCCTGCTCCACAAAGGTGCCACATGAAACTTCTGGGAAGCATACGGCAGCTATACAGCTCCGATGAAATGAAATGTGAACTTCAAATATGGGAGGACATTTCTGGATGTATTTCAGACAGTGACACAAATGTACTGTATATCTGCCATGAATGGTAGAGTTGATCTTTCGACTTTTTCTTTTATGCCAAAACTTAGCATTGAAATACAGTAAGGTCTATACCAGCAGCTTTGTCCGTCACGATACTGCCCCCTTGGTCAAAATGCAAACTTTCATGAAAAGTATAAATCTGGAATAAAAGAACAATCTTTATGGTGTACTGGTGGATGATTTGGTGGTGGTGCTTTAACACATGTGTTAACACATGCTTCCTCTTCAATGTGCCATTTCAGTCCAAATCCAAAACAACCTTTCATAATCAGTTAGACCTTTAAAACTTCATATCTCCAAAGCAGTAGGAGTTTGTGAGAGTCCACTGGAGCCAGGTAAGTTATAGATTTAATATACATCAGTTTTCAAAGGGAAGCCTGACTGAGTAAATACTGACCACAGTGATGTGTTGTGTTTCTTTTTACATCAGTGTGAACTCATTTTCTGTATTAATGATACTTCAAATGATGGGCACGAGCTGGTGTACACCAGATATTGGGTAATTTCAGAATGTTGTTTGTTCTGGCACATGTTGGCTTTAAAATGAAGTTCCTTTTTTGTTCATTTCCTAGAGAACAAACAACCTCGTAGCACTGATGGATTAAAAAGAATCATACAGTGATTATTTGCCAGGTATTACAATTTGAGTTGCAGTTTTAGTGGGAATTTCTTTATTTTCTCCTCTCCACCACACAAATACACAGATACAGTATGTAAGTTAGTCCAAAGTCTAAGTCAAACAGACAAGAGGACATATTCCTTTATGTCTTGAGAATATCATTTAATACATCCTTGTAGCATCACAATGCTTCAACTTTAATGGTATGTTGTGACACATTTTACATTTATAAAAAACAATGCAGACACTTCAATGCAGATATTGCACTTGGCCATACTGTGATTTTGATCATATTTGGATCAATCCTTCTAACCTAGTTAGTATTAAACACTTTTATCCTTTGACATCTGTGCTTTTGTTTGCAAGGTATTGTTTGTGTACAGTCATCTGTGACTTTTTACATTTTCATCTGTTGTTCTTTCCCCTGATATCACGCTATCCTTTATTGTTCTTTTGTCTTTTTAGAGTGAGGACCATCTGCTGCAGCTGGATGCTCACTGTCATTGTACCCAATAAAGTTTTCCTTCTTAGGTGTCTGTGGTGAGTCATGCAGATTTTGCATAATATCTGTTTGACCATCACCCGATTCGTGGGTGTTTTATGCTGTGCACATCTGCATTTAACTCTGCTTCAGTAATCACAATGCAGCAAACATTACTAAAATTAATAAAATTAATCAAAGCAAGGTAAGGCAAAGACTTCAGGCCACTGACTTAAATTAACTGAATAAACTAAAAGCAAGACACATAATATGAATGGAAAAAAAAGTGTTGGAATCCGTTTGATTAAAATGCTGAGAAGTGGTTTTAAAAACTATTAAAAAAGATCCCTGGGTATGAATTGAGGTAAAAAGTCTGCCGGTCGGCATTTAACCTTGACAGAGAGGTCTTGGCTCAGGTTCAAGGCCAAACAGTAGCTTTTTAATGTGCAGCAAATTCAAAAACAAAAAGTCATTTATGCCAGAAAGTTTAAACTCTGCTTAACTAAAGCGGAAATAATCCCCAACTGTTATTTGCAGTTCAGAGCATGAAAGTATAATATTAAAGCAGGCGCACAAGCTGTTGCAGGATTGAAGATGAGAAGAACAAAAGTATCATGAATCATCTCTTATGTTTAACATCGACTCACACAGCATCTCTGTAACTGACACTCACTTTAACAAGACAAGTTCAATGCATTTATGTTCTGACTCTTCAGTGTGACATTTAAATCTGGGCAAATACATGGTTCCCACACCGGTCAGCTGTGAAAGCAGCTATCCAAAACGCAAAGCAGTGCCCTCAGTGTCACCTCGTGTGCCAGGTTGCCACAGTAAGAGCAACAACTTCCCACTCTCACTTCTATAAAGCTGCCAGCATGTGATGCCTGCCCTGTCCCAGGCCTCAGAGGTCAACGTGAACCGCTAACCTTGACAAGACCCTGCCAGCCTGAAGGTCATGCAGTTTTGATTCCTTGTTTTAGTGCCAAGCGTTTGGGAAGATAATGATTGACACGTTTGTTTACGACACATCTATTCGTGTATTGAGACGCTGTTGGGCATTTAAAGTTTATTTTTTCAGAGATGGAACTGTTGGAATCCATGACAAGAGCAGCCTTTTGGCAGTTTTAGTATCACATACAAGTTCCACCACAGCTTATGTAACATGTTAGTGATAAACAAATGTCCTGGGCCAGCAGTGAATTTAGAGGACAACTCTTTGGGTTTATGACTTTTGAAGGCAACATAACCTTGTGTTCCTCTTACTGATGGATCCATCTCTCCCAGGGCACAGAGGACTTCTCCTTTCTCTGTGCCAGCTGTTTCCGCATGAAAAACACAGCCTTAAAAAAATTGTCCTCCCACCATCCTATTACATTTATATAAACACAGTATTTATAAACCGGTCATTGCACTCGTCTAGAAGTATCCCTGTCAGCACTGCAGCAGACTCATACAAGACAGATGCCCCCACTTAAAGTAGGAAAGATAGTCCAAATTAATATATGTCATTTAAACAACTCCTCTCTGTGTTTGCGATGTTAAAGCGTGAGAACTTCCTCCATCATCTCCTTGAAAACAGCCATCTCAACTAGTAGTCACTACCTGGTTAAGGTTAGAGAAGTAGTAACAGCAGGGAAACATCTCTCATGTCACCTCCAATCACTGTGGCCTCCTTCCTCTGCAGATTCTGTGATTACAACATTTACCTGTTTGATCCCAATGGACTTGTAGTTCCTACTGGTGCTGTTTTTCTTGGGATACATTTCCTTGTGTGAGGACTGGTGGTAGGCAGGAGGTAATAAGCTGAAGGATTGACCAAGAACCACTACCAGTAACATCTCTGCTCTGTTTAAGGGCTCATCTTCACTGTAATTTATGACTTTTGTATCTATTCACTCCAGTCTGCACACCAGAGCTTGAACTAATGATGACTTTATCAGGCACATAGTTTACACATTATTAAAATAAATAATCAACAACTTGGATTCTAAATTGTACAATTACTAAAAGACTATTCATGTATTAGCTGTCAGCTTTTCAATTTAGATTGAGGCTGCTTGACGCTGGGGATAATTAACAATAAAAACAATTAAGATGCTTGTTGTGTACTTCTGCAAAATGTGTTTATGTGTGTAATTTATATAAATAGCTACAACAACACTGCAATTTGCAATACTCAGCTCTATTACATGATGTTGAAAGGCTGTGACCAGGAAGGCACCCTGCATGCTGTAGGTGGCCAGCATTGGACTGAATGCAGGATTCAGATGTGATAACTTTATATTTTATTGAATTGTTGTTGACTCAGTGAAGCTGCAGATGTCAGATGTAGTGGTGGTGGAGCTCTGCAAATATTATGGGTTACGTGTTTCAAACTGAGCCGGCCTACTGTGACTGTAGTGTTAAAACATCTTCAGGTCCTACGAGAGAGTGTTGACTTCTGGTCTTTTTCGGACACAATGTGTCACCGCAGGGTTCCCAGCAAAGTCTCAGAGGGCAGAACAAATTAAAGAAAGTTCTTCAGAATTTCTAGCAGGACTACATCATTAAGTCAGTAAAATATTCAGTATGAAAATTACACATCTTTACCTCAATTAAGAAACTTTACTTGTCCCATAGAGCTACACATATAGACACCTAAGTCTAAGCTCTGTTTCAACCTATTGCTGACGTCCAACAAGCTACCTGATTGGTAAAACCATTGACTGCATACAAAGAGGTAAAAACGTGTTTAACATGTTTCAAAGATCAGGTTTTCCTCCTGAGGTCTCATTACAAGAGCAAACTTTTATACATTTTCGTGTCACATACCTGGAGTGATGCTCCATGTTTATTGGCAGCAGTCAATGGAATTCAAACTTTGCCTGCTGTGTGCACAAACTCACTCAGTGGTACACAAACTGTCACAGGAAATGATGTATTTCAGAGAGCAGCAGTGCCACTGTCACATCTAAACCAGCAGTTAGGCCCAGTGGTTGGTTCATCCAGTATTCCTCCACAGATTATGTTCTGAGATCAGCAATAACGTTTTCTTTTGCAGATCATGTCTCCACACTGTGAGACGAGGGTCCATGCTTTTGTATAATTACATTGGCAGTGACACACATTAAGAAGTGACACTTCACAGTCGTCAGCGGTAACGCCTTCATGTCAGCACAAAAAACCATGACATCACAAGCTGATCAATATACAGCGTAAAGATCCCTGGTTCAAACTCACATTAGGACGCCACAGTCCAAAAACATGCAATGCAGTAAATGCATCAGTGTCACATCATGTCGTCCTTTTGTTGTGTGTGTAGAGTGTTTTCCAAAACTAGCAGTGCATGTTGATTGGACTGGACCAGCTGTTCATATGGGGGAGAGTGAACGTAAAGCATATTGCAAGGATATCCAATACGCAAATTCAACTATTGTGAGGAACCACAAACCAACGATGCTCAACAGAAATATGTGATAAGTGAATATAAATTTGGGCTGCACTTGTATGTTCTCCTTGTGCAGCGTGGGTTCACTCTGGGTTCTCCAGCTTCCTCCCACAGTCCAAAAACATGTTGAGGTTAATTGGTGATTCTAAATTGTCCGTAGCTGTGAATGTGAGTGTGCTTGGTTGTCTGTCTCTAAGTGTAGCCCTGTGATAGACTGGTGACCTGTCCAGGGTGTCCCCAGCCTTCGCCCTGAGTCGGCTCAGATAGGCTCCAGTCCCCCCATGACCCTAGTGAGGATCAAGCCGTGTATAGATAATGGATGGATGGATGGATGGATGGATCCTTACTACACAATAATTACAAACAAAGGAATATGAAGCTCAGTCCAAACCAGTGGGCTGACTCTGAGATGAACTGATGCACTAACTTAGCAAATAAAACCCTCTGCAGCTCCGTCACTAGAGTGATCTGAGCACAAGCGCATTTGTTTCTCAAAATTACAAAAAAAATTATCTCTGCTGACACGTACCTTTGTGCCACAGCAGTGAAGAAGTGACATTATGAAAGAAATGGGACCACAACTCAGCACTCATTAGTTATGTGCCTTTATGATAACTGAGGGTTAAAAGCTCAATTTTGGGGGAAAATTGCTCCTTCAGGTCTCCATGAACCAAATGACAGAGAGATGGGAAAAGCTACAGTCACATCTCCAGGCACAATTTGCACCTTGTAACCCGCAGTGCACTCATGTAGGTTTGGTCAGAATGTAAAGACTGTAGTCCATTACCTGCAATGTCAAATGAGCTTCTGAAGCACTGACAGACTGCACAGCCACAAAATGTAATCACTGAAATTGGATTTTGAGAGGTGAGAAATGAGTGCAACATAATTCTGAATGATTATCTCTGCAGGTGTGGTGATGATGACTGGCAAAAGCTTTTTTTTTTTCTTCCAAGAAAATTGCACAAGTTATAATGCTCTTTTAGACACACATGTAGTCCGTCCGTCTGGCTCCCTGGAGAGCAGGTGTAGAGGGAGAATTGACTCTGAAGAAAATATTCCAGGTACTAGAGCTACCGTAGTAAATTATCCCTTAGTAAAATTGTTTTCTGTATTACTACTTTTCTAATTGCAGCTGGGAGCCTTCTTGCTTTTCCTACGTTGCTTTTTCTTTGTGGATATTGTCTGATCCGTAGAGCTGATGAACTTGCCCGCATACTGTACTGTGCAATAGTTTGTGGTACTTCAACTGTTGGGATTATTATTCACATGTTGCACTACCATCAGGAATGTGTCCAAATGCATTCTGCTGCATGACAATGACTCCAGACATACAACCAGAGTCATAGGGAGGTGTCTTCAGTGACAAGAAGAACATGGAGCCAGCAACAGACAATATGGCCCCAACAGAGTCACGATCTCTACAAACTGGAGTCATTGCGGTATAACATGAAGAGACAAAAGACGATGAGACAGTAAGAATCCACAGGAGACATACTGAGGTGAGTCTGTACTGAAAACAAATCACAATTTTGATTTACGATTTTTCTGTTTGGTCCTCTTTGTGCTGGATTCTGAAGAAATGTTGATATTTGAACTCGACAGCCTCACAGATACACCCCTTCTCCAGGTTTCCCTCAGAAACTCTGCATGCTGATAACTGGGCTGATGCTCCAACCTTATAGAGGGGGAAGGTGGACGCCATTGTCTCATAACTGGGGCAAAATAAACATTAAAACATAAACTGTCGTCAAGCAAATTACATGTAAACACAATCACAGCATCCTAAAACATGATATAAACTGCAACTGCCTGAATAGCTGCTAAGTGGTGTTGCCAAGATGGCTGCCGAGTGGTGAGGCTTTCATTTGAGGCATTATCACCCACCATCGTATGTTGAATTATGTATCAAGACAAATATTTCCATTTTGCTAGCATACATGTGTTTTTTAGTCTTTGTGGCTATAAAATCTTTTGCACAGACAAATACCATGATGTAGAACAGAGACACAGCCGGTCGTGTTACTGACGTTAGCTCGGCTGTGGGAAGTCAACTGTTGTTTTCCTTCTATAATGAAACAGTTTGCATGCCTAGCTTATCCACTTTGCTCTACAATTTAACGCCTATTACAAACTGAAATGTTTTTTAAAAATTAACACTTTGATGAACCTGAACAGCTCAGATTAATGAAACTGACCAATGATGAATATAATCCAGGTTTTGACTACTGGAGCTGAAGTTCAGTTTGTTGCTTCCACTTGTTTAGCACTATTTCCTCTGAGTTTATTAAATAGCTGCAGCAGGATCCAGGGGACCGACTCCAAAGAATGAGAGTTGTATTCACACATGTGGAACGACAGCAGTAACCGATTAATACATTATTATGCATTATACATCACTGGATGTACTCTCTAATCTCATGTGAATGACAAATACTCTGTGAAGAAAAATAATGTTGAAGTTATCAATGTGTGAATGACAGAATGCTGTGATTTTAACAGACAGGTTGACATATGTCTGAAAAAGGTTTTATTTATTTCCCTTTTACAGAACAGGGCTCCAAATATTTTTTTTCAGTGTACACACATAACACACAGGTCACCAAATTTCACAAAAGGTGTGTTGGACAACTGGTCACAGCGTTATTTCTCAAAGAATCACCACTTTGCGTTGGGTTTCTAAACTTTTTTTTCACTGTAGTGTTTGTCATTGTGGGCTGCAGGGTGGAGCAGTTGGTAGCACTGTTGCCTCGCAGCAAGAAGATCTCCGGTTCGCATCCCGGTGGGGGCACCGGAATCTTTCTGTGTGGAGTTTGCATGTTCTCCCCGTGCAGCGTGGCTTCTCTCCCTGTTCTCCAGCTTCCTCCCACACAGTCCAAAAAACATGTTGAGGTTAATTGGTGATTATAAAT
>NW_007578938.1:76035-80982 GCF_000690725.1 Stegastes partitus | reverse complement strand
ATGGATGGATGTTTGTCATTGTGGCTCAGCGGTTTATCAGCAGGACCACATTTTTATATTGATGTAGAAATACAAAGTTACACTTTGTGCACTGACAGTCTGACACAGTGTTTCCCTCAGTTGACTGGAGAGATTATGCATGAATCTGTGAAATAAATCTATAAATGGTAAATGGTCTGCACTTACAGAGCTCGTGTCAACCTCAGTGGTACTCACAGTGCTTTACAATGTGTTTTTCATTCCTGCATTCAAACACACATTCACACACCAGTGGAGACAGAGCTGCCATCAGGAGCAACTTGGGGTTCAGTGTCTTGCACGAGGACACTTAGACATGTGGAGGGGACTAAACCACCAACCTCAGCCACGGTCGCCCACAAACGTTGGAGGTAAATGTTCATTCGATTTTCTTAAAAAGGTGACTCCAGAGATTTAACGCGCAAACGTCAGGGCACTGTTGTAGCTGTAAGTACCAAGATGACTTTCAGTTTATTGTGAATTCTTTAACAACAGTCCTGTTGTCTTGTCTGTTATTTATTACTCATATAAGGTAAGTTAAACTGTAGCGTTTTAGGATGTACTAGGTAATGTGAAGAAAGCACACTGATGGCATGATTCACATCTTAGGCTACATCTGCACTCATATGGTTTCATCATAACAGGTTGTTTTCAGCACTCTCTGTCCAGATGAGCATTTAAACACACCAACACAAATGATCTCAGTGCGTACTAACACGCCAAACACGAACACACGACTAAATAACACCAGCCTTGATGCTTTATCGTACTTTGGCGTGGACGTGCTCATAGTACTGCTTTTGTAGTCTGTGGGAGTCCATGTGGTAAACTACAGTCCTCCTCAAATGTATTCATACCCTTCCATTAAAGAAAAGGCAAAATTCACAATAGTCACTCAAATAACTAGAAACTGAAAAAAATAATAAATAAAAATTTGCTAAATTATAATTTAGTCAAATAAGACATTACTTTTGAATTGTGGTTAAAAAGAACAATTTTTAAAAAACAAACAAAACTGTCATGGACAAATTAGAGCACTTTGCTGGTGAGCAGTGGGTCAAAATTTAAATACCTGTCAACAGGTGCAGAAGTCTGATGGAGAGTTACAGAAAACACTTGATTGCAGTGATTGGCTCAAAGGGTTGTTCAATAAAATATTAGTTCACAGGTCCCACCGTGCTTGTTTGGTTGTTTTGTTTTTTGTTTGTTTTGTTTTTCATTTCTGTTGAAGCACAATTCAAAAGTAATGTCATGATTTTCATGAAATTTTTATTTATGATTACTTTTGTCATTTTCAAGTTATTTCAGTGACAGCTGTTTTTTTCCTTCTTTAATGGGAGGGTATGAAGACATTTGACGACTGTACATGTGGATGTGTGTGAAGAGGTGTTCTTAAATAAATCATGTGTATATAATCTGTAAATAATATCCATCCATCCATTATCTATACACTGCTTAATCCTATCCCAGCTGACTTAGGGTGAAGGCAGGGGACACCCTGGACAGGTCACCAGTCTATCACAGGGCTACACTTAGAGACAGACAACCAAGCACACTCACATTCACACCTACAGACAATTTAGAATCACCAATTAACCTCAACATGTTTTTGGACTGTGTGGGAGGAAGTCGGAGAACCCGGAGAGAACCCACGCTGCACGGGGAGAACATGCAAACTCCACGCAGAAAGATTCCGGTGCCCCCACCGGGACGCGAACCGGCAACCAACTGCGCCACCCTGCAGCCCTGTAAATAATATTCAGTTATTAAATGAGTAATCTGTATATAACCTGTGAATAATTGGGACTGAGCTTGATTAAGTTTTGTTATGCAACAGCATTAATCAAATCCTTTGTCTTTGCATCATCGGTCTGGAAATAACAAAGTGTGTATGGCATTGTTTGTTTTCCATCTTTCAGCCCTGGCTGCAGATTCATAAGCAATTTCCTCTCTGGACTCGGTGCTAATGAGCTGGGAGGAAAATAGAGGTCAGATATCCGCAGTGAGTTCAGGCATTTAGCTCAGAAGTGGAGCAGACCTCTGTGTGGCTGATTCTGTCCTGAAGGATAACACGGGCACGTGTCGGTGCTGTGTAGGAACACCTGCATAAATAGACATTTATTCCACAGTTTCAGTTCTGTTCTCCTACCAGAAACTAGACCGTCATAAACGTGTGTCTCGTTTCTATTCATAATTAACCTCCTCTGCTGCAGTCTGATCACATATTCTGTGACAGCGTTCACCTCCGTAGATTAGAACACAGTGCAGCTAGAAGACATGCAGAGGCGATGTGATGAAGGGAGGAGTCCTTTTGTTTTCAGCTGCAGCCACTCCAAGTCTTCAGGAAACTGAATTCAACGAAACAGAAAACAGCACCTCTTAAGCCTTTATTCTCTGGAATGTGATTGATCCTGTCAGTGTGACCACAGCAGGGCCCCTTCTTCAACTTGTTGCTGTTTTTAATGTCTCTTGCTTTTCCTCGTTATATTTCAGAATTTAATAATATTGTCATGATGTTTTCTGATTCTAAACTACAAATGGCCTGCCCATCTTTGCACAAGGTCTGCCGTAGTAAATATTTTCAGCTGTTGCCTTGACTGTTAAACCAGGATGAGATGCTGTATGACTGGATTCTAAACCAAACTTTGACTAAATAGCTCTAATGAGGATGAGAGGAGAGGTAGCGTTGGGAACCAACCTGTAGAGATGACACACTAACCATGAAGGAGTGGTTTAGTCTGACGTCTGTGGGCAGAGTCAAGTTCAAACAATGAGATAAAAAAGAACAAATCGTTTGAGCTTCCTTCATAATAAAAGTTGTGTTAACTTTTTTTTTTTTTTTTTTAATCCTGTAAAGTAGATGATGAAAGAAATTAAGGCTGCAACTAATGGCCATTTCCATAATAGATGAAGCTGCTTATTAGTTTCTCAGATAATTATAGTTAGTTATAATACTCACAGCACAATGGTTTTATGTTTGTGTTTTGCCTGACAGTCCAGAATCCAAAGATATTACGCTGCTACACAACAGGACCAAATCCTCACATTTTAAATTATGATTATTACATTTTTCTTAATTAATCAATCGTTTTAGATGGAAGAAAACAAAAACTGACACCCTATGGAGCAGTGCTGGGTTAGCAGCTTCATAAATGTGAATATTTTATTTCTTTCCTCCTCTACAACATAAATGAATATCTTTGGGTTATGGGTGGAAAAAGACAATTGAGGATGTTTCTAACCATTACTGGCAGCCCTGTTTACAGGGCAGGAACTAAGAACAGATTACTAACCACAGTGATTTTCAGGTTAGAGCTGGGTAAAGTGTGTCAAGCATCTTTTTGTTGAATGTGTTTTTCAGCATGCAAACTCCATTTATGTAGACAAAGCACTTTTTCAAAACAAATATTACAACATTTTTTACAGAGAACCAAAAGGGAAACTGTAGAGTAATAAAATCTGAATACAGTTGCAACCATTATATTGATAAAAATGTGGAACTTCAAGCCGAAGAAACGTGACATTTGATTTAGTACGGTGGCTCCCAGAAATAGTCTTGTTCTGTGTGTGCATTAACACGGCACACCAAAAATATTTAAAAGTCAGAAGCTCCTTGAAATCATTAACTACATAAAAGAAAATTTTAAAAAAATATTTTATGTATGAAGGTGTATTTTTCAATTATGCATTTTTGTTTGTTCGGTCAGCTATTTTATTTTGAAGGCGGTGGCCGGATCTTGATCGCCTAACGGTGTCTGACTTAACACCGAGGCTTTGAACACGCAGGAGGTCGTTAACAGGCTGCGAGCTCAAACCCGCGGCAGATTTCCACGCAGAGTGTCTGTGGCTGAACTTCCTCAGTGTTGGGACTTTGTGCGGCTCCAGACTGAGCTGCTCTCGGCTCGTTTCGCACTTTCCAGCACATGACAGCGCTGTCAGCGGGACTCCATGCTGTCTCTGACAACTTTCTCTGCAGCTGCTGCTTCTGCCGCAACAGGTAGGAATACTCTTATGTTTTGTGACACAGCTGATCAGCAGTGAAGCGTTGAGCTGCGGCTCTGCAGAGACAGTCCAGGCTGTGTCTCCGATCTGCTGCTGCAGGTCACTGGTGTGGGCTCCCAGCTGAAGGCCTGTAACTGCGTGGATCTGAGCTCAGATGAGAGCTGGCCTGTAACAGGTGGCTCAGTGAACTCCTCCAGCAAGGAGTCACTGCACAGCTGACACATTATGACAGGAGGCACGGGGATATAGTTCAAAAAATCATTTCTAGATCTCAGCTGGATGGAATCTGCATTTGGAGAGCTTCTGGAAGAGTTTGAAGTTGGATAAAAAAAAAAAATGTGTGGAAAAGTGCAACTCGATCATGAAGAGCTCTGCAGGTTCACTGTGTTATTTACTGACTGAATGCCTTTGATCACAGGTACCTGCTTCAACATTTGTTCTGGCTCTACAAGTTAACAGATCTCTTATCATACATCTGTGGTTCTCTCGTCTAATAATGGCTCTTTAGTGCAGTTTGTGCTTCAGGGTCTGATATTTAAACAAGTGTAACGTGGACAGCAGCCCACTTCAAAAAGCACTCATCACTGTGCAAACAGACAGCTGCTATCAGCTGCTCTCCTACAAACACACTCACACAACACTTTCCTTTCTCACTTCCAGCGGTGCACCTCGGTCCAGATTCACCTGATCAACTCACCGATACGGTTATTTGCAAATGATCGAGTGAAACAATACATCTGGGTGCCAGTCCATGAATTACACTACAGATAACAGAAAAGGCACATTTGTCAAATAGTGCTCAGTTTTTCAACATGAACTTGATTTTGGTGCAGTTTTAAAGGCTGTTTATCTGTTTGCACAAAGAGATGTTAGGATTTGATGATTATTTGATTGGCAGAAAATTAATTTTGGCAGTTAATAGTCATT
>NW_007578938.1:28015-75804 GCF_000690725.1 Stegastes partitus | reverse complement strand
TGAGTGTGTAAAATAGTGCTGTCAAAAATTCTCTGTGCATTGACTGAGAATTGTCGACTTTTTGAGCTGCACAAACTGTGTGGGCCGGCAGACGATCTGACTTGTCCTCTCACAATTTAATGTGCTGAATGAAAGATTTAGCACATAAGATTGAGGCAAACATAAGGTGCCAAAGCTTAACTTAATTCCAGGTACCCTACTTTCTGCCTTCCCTTCCCCGTGGAACGAGAACACAAGAATCACAGAGGAATAGTGACAGGACTACTGAAAGGACCATATGAGCAGTTCATTTAGTTTTTTTGATTGCTTGTTTTATCGATTTGTTTTACTTTGGTTGTTGTATACTAGTGCCGATGCTGAGTGTTTTTATAGTGTTTCCTCTCGTCACTTGTCAGTCAAACGGTGTGCGAGAGCTCCAGCTGTGGCAGCTGCTGCTCATTATGACCACAGTCACAACAGATGTGGGGGTGAATATTAGTAGAGCTGCAGCAATGAGTGGATTAATTGATCAGTTGTCACTTATTAAAATAACAAACAGTTATTTTGTTAATCGGTGAAGAAAAAAAAAAACTCTGATTTTAGCTTCTTAAACGTACATACTCTCTGGTCTCTTTCCTCTTCTGTGATAGTAAACTGAATATCTTTGGGTTCTGGATAAAAATAGAGAGATCTGAGGACATTCAAGCACCTCATCACGAAATTAATGTAGTAGTGTGACCAAACATTTCTGTGCTGTGATTTGCTCCTACCTTGTCAGCTTTACTTATTTGCAGCAGTTTGATGAGATTTAGTGATGGTCTCCCTTGTCCTCTATTATGTGTGCAGAATTAAAGATTTCATCTGTGTCATTAAGACTGAGGCAGACATTAGAAATAAATATGACATACTTAAGATGAATCCCAGCAGTCTTGACACCTGATAGATGTGAAACAGCCCAAAACATCTACGAGAAAGAAAAACACAACAATCGCAGGGAAATAAGTTTTGCTTGTGACAGACCAGAATCAATCAATTCAGGATATTTTTTCTTTTTTTTATCAGTCAGTTTTACTTGTTGTATAATATTTCCGTTGCAAGTGTTTTTACACTGCATGTCCTCATCATATAACTCCAGTTCTCACAGGAGCTGCTGCTCATAATAACTACTTGGTAATTAATCCATTTGTCAATTATTAAAATAATCAGTAATTCTTTAAATAATTGATTTTTTAAAAAACTAATTTTATAAGGAAAAGAAAGTCTAAATTCTTTTCTTCCAGCTTCTAAAAACTGAATAATTTTATTTTTTCCCTCCTCTGTGACAGTAAACTGAATTTTTTTAGGTTGTGGACAAAATGGATGTCATGTTTGGCTTTGGGAGACAATGATTGACTTTTTCTTTAAATTATTTTCAGACATTTTATAGCAAAGTTTAACAATTAGTTGAATAATCAAGGACATTTTTGACAGAATAATCACCAGTTGAAACATTTGTTAGCTGCAGTTCTAACAACACAATCTCCACTGTTACTTGACCTTTGTTTTAATTACCCATGTGTTCAGCTAACTTCCTGATGGTGGCCTTTACTTATAATTATGTTTCACTCTGAAGGCTTTTGCTGACAGCACGACAATGTTAGAGAGGTAAGTTACAGGTGGTTTGTATGAGGGTAGATTACATTGAGAGGTTTTCCCTAATTTGTGTGTAAAACAGTAACAAACATGCTTGTGAAATCCAGCACAAACCACCACTAACTGCATTCTCCAAAATCAGCTCCAATCTGTCATTTTGTGCAAAAACCTGCAGTTGAAACGAATGTAACTACGTTGCAGTTTTTTTTAAATGTACGAGGATGAATGATAAACTGATAAATCAGTGTGAAATTGAGTTTATAGTGCCAAAAGATGTGTTTCAGTTGTTGCTGAGATTACTTTGACTGTGAGATTAAGTCAGAAGCAGAAGATGCTGCAATTCAATGAGACTTTTCCACATTCTCTGGCACAATTCAGCTCTGTAGTGAGGTAGGACTTCTTTCTGCAGAGCTGTTTCATATCAGTTTCTGCCTGATTTAAAGGAGGCACTGAGATTTGGGAATGGGAAAATGACACAGCCTTGAGCTTTTGTGTATTCTGGCTAATGGCCTGGAACAGTTCCTTCTGCTACAGAATTTACTTTATTTGGCTTTGATTTTTTTTGTGTGTGTGATTTTGGGGAGACATGTATGCTTCATGCGTGTGTTTGCTCGAGGATGTGGAAGTTCATTAGCTACACTGACAAACGCAAACTCTCTTAGGTTCCTTGCTGCCTAATCTGTCCAACAGAGTCATTTTTGGTGAGACAGCCTCAGCTAAGGCTTGAGTAGTAATTGAGTTATCGATAACAGAGTATCTTCTAAAACCAACTAGCTGAGCTTGGCAGCGGAGGAGTTACTGCAACCTCAGTGTCTGACCAGAGATGTGAGATCTCTGGAGAGACCTTTAAATCAGGGCTGCATGATATTGGAAAAAAGTGGCACTGAGATACCACTGACACATATCAGAAATAAGATACAGAATACAGACATTTTCAGCAGATCACATGAGCAACTCTGTTTGGACAGAATTCATCATTCAAGAATGATTGGCGTGACTATGTAGGCAAGTGCATTTGCATAAAAAAACTTTGCTTTTTACTGTGATTTATGTATTTATTTCTTTGCAAACCATTTGAAACCTTTATTATAGGGTGTACCACTGACAAAGTAGTTACCAAGAATTCATTTTTTTTCTTTGATATTGATATCTGGCAAAATAGGACTTGCAGTAAGTTCTTCTTCACCTGAATTCGGTGCATCACCTACGGACAAAATGTAAATAAAATTGCACCCATACCGCCTCACATGCAGGCTATGGCAGAAACTAGTGCACATGAAGCCTCTAGTCTCCCTGCTCAGTTACCTCCAGCACACACAGCGCTGTGGAAATAGTTCTGGCTGTGCAACTGCATGGAAAGAGTGAAATAAGGCATTCTCGTGTCAGATGTACCCACGAAGAAGCAAAGTGATTTAATCTAGTTGAGCTGTTTTCTATCATAGTCTGTCTTCATGTCAACAGCTCAGATTCTTTTCAATAAAGTTACAAAAACAACTCAAATCAGAGTAAGTCATGTTTTAAGAGACAGACTTCTGAAGAATGAGAATTGTGCGAGTTTTTCTTTTTTGCTTAAAACCTTGTAACATAAGTAACATTTCCCAGCTGCCGTAGTGCTCTGGAACCCAGTATTGAACACGCAGCTGCAGCTTACACGTCAGAGCTCCGCTGTGTTGGCTGATAGCGGCGGAGGCAGGATGCGCAGCGTCGTGGAGGATCTGGGAGGTTTTCTCCCACAATGAGCTGCCAACTCCAGCAGAGTGTGACAGTGAGGAAGTTTAAAGGCAAGGTCAAGGCTTCAAAGGGAACGCAAACTCTGCCACATCTGCTTTTTGCCCCAAATGGTAATTAAAGAATCAAAAACCTCTTTTCTACTCTCTTAAAGTGACTCATCTGTTTTAGGGGGAAGATCGTGGACTTCAAACACAAGGTCACCGGAAACTCGGTGAAACTAAACTCATTGTAGAACACAGTGTTACAGTGTTTCTGTCAGCAACACATCATCTGTAGATTGATACAATATCCTCAGATTAGCTGTGATTACATTAGAGCGTGCGCTTTATTGAATGTAGAGCTGCATTGTAATTGACATTTTGTGATTCAGGCCAATACCTTTAGTAACAGATGAGCTGTCAAGCAGCATAAATCATCTTTCAACAGAAAATAGCTCAAACTTTAATCTCCTCACATTTAATCTGTCAGGACACTTCAGAACAGTAGAAATGAGCTCTAAGTACTACATATTTCAGTGTATTAAACCTTTGGGTTGAAATGGAACACATTTTATTAACAGTTACTTATGTACACATCCAGTAGATGGGGAGACAGATTATGATTCAGTTTGAGTCATATCTCTGACAGCATTGGCTTACTGGGTTCTCTGTTCTCTTTAAAATTCACAAGTAAGTGCTATGACATGACATGTTGTGAACTGGTGCCATATGAATAAAATTGAATTGAATTACGACTCTGAATCCAGTTTCAGAACAATTTTAGCTCTGTTTTGGTCTCCACCTACTCCACAATATCACCAGCTAGTTCAGTTTATTAGTTTGCAGCCTCCTGCAGCTGGAGACGACACAGATGAGAGAGATGATGAATCAGAAATGTAATTATGCAAAGTAAAAATCTAATCAGACAGTTGAAGATGCGTAGAGTTTAGGGGAACTGCAGAGTCTGAAGATAGCTCCTTCTACAATCAGTGGTGCCTTTTTACATTATTTGATCCGGTAATATAACAATATTGATTAGAGCAGCTTCAGAATGAAGAAAAACTCAGCCTTTAGCGATCATCTATCGCGGCCAAATTGTAAAAAAATTCTTTAATGTGTGTAAATACGTAGAGCAAATGTGCCATATTTTTCTGATGCACTGGAACAGATTTCTTTAAAATTCTGTAGATGTGTTAAATTAATGCAAATGTAACATAAATGTAGATAATATATAACAACATACACTTGTTGTAACATCCCTGTATAACTTTAAAAAAAAAAATTTTTAATGAGACATTCTTTAAAGGGAAGATCCCAAAGTTTTGCTGCTTCTAACTTAAAAATGTGAAACTGTTATGCTGTTTTTATCAAACATGATGATGAAATTGAATATTTTGTGGTTTTGAATTGTTGGCCTGATTTGATGTCCCATGGACATGATGCTGCCGGTATGTGCCATGTATTTCAGTGTTTGGTGGTCCATTATGTGTCCACACCTCTGCAGTGAAACAAAGGATATGGTCAATGTGCAAAAATATTAACAGTGGATGTAGCAGTGCGTTGTAATGTTTCTAGTTATTATGTCTCTGCGCGACGGACGACCCAGATTTTTGGTATCTGTCCATCCGTCACATTCTCATGACTGCGATATCTCTTATGCCTCTTGGAAGTACTTCTTAAGTTTGGCACAATTGTTCACTTGGACTCAAGGATGAACTGATTGGAATTTGTTGGTCACATGTAAAGGTTACCACAACCTCACAAAATATGGTTTTGGCCACAACTCAAGAATCCATTTGGTGTCTAATAGGATAAAATAATGCCATTTTATATCAATGAGGTCAAAGGTCAAGTCTGGACTGCAACTTGTCTACTTGGCCGAGTCATACAACCACTAAGCAGTGATTCTAGTTATATTTAACATATATTGTCAGAACTTTTACCTGTTTTAAAAATGCTTGAAGGTTACTGATTCGTAAAATATTGCTGAGTTTGCCTAAAAGGCACAGCGTGTTTCCACAGCTAGTCATTTTTAAGATAAGATAAGCTTTATTGATCCCTTTGGTAGGGTACCTTAGGGAAATTAACAGGAGGGAGAATTGTTGGGTCAGCCAGTATGAGCAGCGGCCCTTACGATGAATGTTTAATTTGAGATTGTGAAAATAAAAATGCACCTTGGCACTTGTCGCATTATCCAAAATAATTAATGGCCAACTGTAATAGTTGCAGCTTTGTGAGTTTAATTACGGCCAGTTTTGCTTTGCTCATTTTACGCTTCCAGCACAAGACTCCAACTACTCCTACGGATTATCAACTTTTATTGGCCAGCCAAACCAAAGCGTCTCTCAGCTATTTGGCAAGATTAATAGGCCCTTTTTTCTGCTGGATAAGTAATGACTTACAGAAGCAGGGTTCATGCCAGAAAGGTAGAGACATCGTGTACCAATTTTAACTGAAGACAGACTCCTGCCACCCAGGAATGATTAACTCTGCTGGATTTACTGTATTGGATGTTGTAACAGTAAACCAACTTGTCCTTAGACTGCACTGGGACTGTGTGTGTGTGTGTGTATATGCTCTGTATTTATTGATCTACCAGCTGTCTCTGTCTACAGTACATCATAAATCCTAATTCCTATTTCCTCTCATCGTTTTAAGTTGTGGCACTTGTGTAGAAGTGAAATTTCACCTTCCAGTGATAATATTTTGTTACAGCGGGGAGCCTGGAGTTTCACTTTCAGCAGCCCTCATTCACATGCATTGTTTTCTTTCTGTTTTAATCTGTATAGCATTAATGTAAAGTATAACCATTCTGTGAAAGAAGAGGAAAAATCTAACTTCTAAAAAAAAGTTTTCTGAAGATTTTTGACCACTATGGCGGCCACATTAAGGCTAAGCTTAGACTTGTCAAAGGGAATTTGCTTCAATTACTGTAAGGTTTCAAGTTAAATTTAGGCAAAAAGACAGTTATAGACCTAAAAAGTCTGACAAAATAGGTCAAAGCTTATCTAACAATAGTTATTATTATTAGAATTTTTTAAAAATCCTATGGAGTCACAATCAGCGGTTCTTTTGCAATGCTATGACCGGGTCAGTAGTTACAATTTTGACATTCATCTACAGCAAACCGACCAAATTCATGAGAGACAGTGTTCATTTCCCAGATCGAATAATCTCTTAAACTTTGTTAAATCATGCCGCTGTTGTCTGAATTGTCTTTGTCATCTCTGTCACCCAGGTCATCCTAAGTACTTCAGTAGAGGGCAGCTGGACTTTTTGGTTCTTTAAGATATTTTATTGCTCGTCAAGAAGCTTCCTTTGTTCTAACTAACTGCTAGGACGTCCCATTTATTCTTAGACCCAAATCATCTGGTTCATGGCCTGTTAACAACCCAAGACTCACATGTTTAAGGTATTGGTGAAACTTTCTGGGAAGATATGTTAGGACTACATTACAAGTACCTGATAAGTGGTGTCCGGGGAACCCTCTCTGGTGTTTAGAGATTGTAGTTCCAGTTCAACATGATGGCTTCCTCAATGGGATATCTTCCACAAGTGACTGTTCCCTGCCTTTTCGACGCACCACCTTTGGGCAGTCAGCTTTTTCTGTAAAAGCTACGACTGAGTGGAACGCCCTGCCTGAGAACTGTTTCTATTGGCTGAAAAACTTGCTTAAGGACACTCAGAACTGCAACCATTAATGTCTTTTTCATTTGCACTGTGTGTGAGTGTGTGTCCGTATGTACGCTTAAGAGTTTGTGTGTGATGTTGTGTTTCACTGTGTCATGTATTCTATAGTCCAGCTTTTTTGTGACATTTTAATATTGTGATGTTTTCATTGTGACCTGCCAAGGGACTGCAGATGGAAATTAGCTTAAAGCGAACTCTGGTGCAATACATCAGAGGGCAACATTCATGTTTAACATTGTACATGGTCCCTTTTAAAAAAAAACTGATTTATAATTGTAATGATAAGTGGTGTCGTGGACCCTCTCCGCTGTTTAGAGATCGTAGTTCCAGTTCAACATGATTACTTCCTTCACTCTTCTCCTGCCAGCTCCTCAGGACTAGACTCAGCAGTCTGCCTGCATCTAAAGGGTCAGGGAGGCTTCTTTAAGGACAGTAATGTTCACATTCTGTACAGAGAGGACGGATGGTTTGAGAGAGAAGTGAAGGAAGTCCAGTTGTGCTCGAATGAAGTACTTGTTCTATTGTTGTCTAATATGTTACCTACGGAACCCCAGAAGGTACATGGAGAAAGAAAAAAACAAGGAGAGGGAAAAAAAGAAGGTATCTTTTTTTAGTAACTTTCTCAGGAACTTACAAAACATTTTCAGGATCTCGCAGTAACTTCCTCGAGATCCCTGCAGCCCTACGACAGTGGAGGACACCCACCTGTAAAGAGAGTGTCCTCCACTGTCATTTCTCCATACTGCCAAAAAGACCCAGAAGTATATACCTGCATACCTTTTGTTTTGCAAGATCTCGAAAACGTTATTGCAAGATCCCGAGAAAGTTTTGTTTTCTCAAAAGATACCTCTATTTTTTTTCCCTCCCTGTTTTTTTTTTTTTTCTTTCTGCATGTCCCTCCGCAGTTACCTAATATCGGCAAAAATATTCCAAACTGTAGATTCACCTTGTAGCTTCTTTCTTTGACTGTATCTCATTGCTGCATTTGCTCACATAGGAGCAAATGATTGTCCCTTAAATATATTTTCAGATCAGTTCGTGGTCAGTATTTTAGTACTTCAGCCTGTGCTTTTTGTTTCTTATCCAGGTGGACAGCTCTGCTCCCAGGAAGTGATGTGACTCTCTGGCTGGACTGAGAACAGAACCGTCGTTGTGAGAACCGAACCATCATCTCTATTCTGGATCAAACAGACTCCTCTTTGGTTATCTTCTGGATTGTTCCACAAGACTGCTCTAGAACCAGCGTCGGCTCTAATGTTGATTATGTGATCTGTCCCAGCACTAACATGTCACACTGAGCAAAACTGAAACCAAGTAAAACACACTGAGTTTGACACATCCACCAATCTTGAGCCTTCACCATGTGAGCTCATAAGTAACTGCTGGCCTGTGAACGTAGCTCTGCTGTCTTTTTTGTTTTTCTGTGTCACTCATCTTCGAGCAGAGCTGCAGTACATGTGGATAAGGAAATAACCACAGTGAACTCGACACCAAGGGAAGATATGCATGTTTCTTAGACTCTTTTCCTCCTTTATTGATGATGCAGTAATTCTGGTGATATTGAGAGCATCTGTTGTTGTGATGGCCGCTGCCTCCACTCCAGAGAAGCATCCGCCCCTCCTGCAGCTCCAAGAGGTGGACTCCAGTCGAGTCGGCAGTCGTGTCCTCTCTCCGATCCTCAGCTCCTCCTCTCCTAATCTGTCCCTGGAAACCAACCAGCCCATCTGCATCCCGTCCCCATACACCGACCTGAGCCACGACTTCACCCCTATACCTTTCTACAGTCCAACCATCTTCAGCTATGCTGGTCCCAGCATTTCAGACTGTCCCTCTGTCCATCAGTCACTAAGCGCCTCTTTATTCTGGCCCAGCCACGGCCATGTGGGGCCGCCCATACCTCTGCACCGCTCGCAGGCTCGACCCCAGCACAGCCAGCCCAGCCAGAGTCCGTGGGACGGTGTCTTAGCAGCCAGGTAGGACGGTCCTGACTCTCACATGCAGTTAGAACCATCACCCAAGTTAGTCAGCAGCTGAAAGATTATTTTTACCTGATGTTTTATTTATTTTACGGATAATTATTTCAAAAGTTTGTCATGAAAGGTCAAAATTAGGTTTCATTTTGTCATGTAAACATCTCTGGCAATGCTTAACACATGCTGCCATGAGCCAAGCTGATCTATAATCATATGCAGTACATTTAAGTAACTGCTAAGGCCTGATTGCTTATTTCACATGTTTTTCTTGTGGGAAGAAATAATGACTCGAGCCGTATCTGTTAGTAAGAGTGTGAGGAAGCGTTCCCAGGAGAACGAGGAGGGCGTGGTGTCATCGGGCGGGAAGGCAGACCTCCACTACTGTGCTGTGTGTCATGACTATGCTTCAGGCTACCACTACGGAGTCTGGTCCTGTGAGGGGTGTAAGGCTTTCTTCAAGAGGAGCATCCAAGGTGAGACACAACATGTACAGTACTGATGCATGGATGATGTTGTGTTCGCTGAAATGTGCATAGTGTTAGTAAAATATATCGGCATCTATTGGATGGATTAAAAGTCTCAACCATGTGGAGCCCCATTCTTTTCTATTACTTGTAACACTTTGTGGGCACTTGGAAAAATGTCATACTTGCTGATTTGACTTTTGTTGACTTTTTAAAATTTTTGTCAAACAAATTATCCAAAAACTGTTTTGTTTTGTTTTGTTAAATTATTTATGGCATTGTAACATTATGCTGCAGAAAAGACATGCTTGAGTTCTCTCTCCTTCTCATGTTTGTACTGTTTCCATAGAGGTGCAGGAAGTGTCCCACAGTGAGTAAAAATGTGACAGCACCAAAAAAAACACCTAGAAACTGCTTGGAGTTCTCAGAGTTAAGACTAAATTGTCAGTTCCAAGAGGATTACTCCCACTGTCCTTTGTGATCCTCCTAATTTTTCATCACACAGCACGATGACGTGTGTGGAGTTACATTTATTGAACAAATTGCCATAAAATTTGGCACAGACTTTGGGGTTTTCCGTCAAGATAATTACAGTAACTTTGCTGATCCCTTAACTTTCCATTAAAGGAATCATTAGATCATCATTTTTTGTGTGTGCAGAACTTTGGTCTTACAAACGAATACCAACAAAACTGATAAAGCTCCTTTCAACTTTAATTTGTGTTTAGTGTTTGTTAGCAAGTGATAGCATACTTACATGCCAAGCAATGTAAGATGATGAACTGTTTTTAGTTGAAAGCAACACATTATCTACAAGTGCAGCTTCACAAAGCTGCGAGCATGGCTGTAGATTTTTAGTGTTGCTCAAATCTCAGCCTGGGACACAATCATGAGTTCAACGGTGACACACCTCACTGCAGTAAGTGATCAATAATTACGAGCTCCTCCGAAGTCATGAATTTAGAAAAAAAACAAAATGTCATCAGAAAATGAGATTTTATCCATAAGTTTAGAGTTTCTCTTGTCTGACATTTACTGTGGCTGAATGTGGGTGTCTGGATGTAGTATCTGCACAGCCTTGGTGGACAGTTAGTAGCATGTTCACAGTACAGTAAAAGAGAGAGGGAGTTTAAATCGATGAAGAAAGCTTGCCATTAGTGCCCTTTAGCTAGTGCTCATTTTCCATTGAGACAGTCCAGTCAGCAGGAGTTTGTGTCTCAGTCTACAAGTCTGTTGGGTTCTTAGTGCAGCGATGTAACCTTTCATAGTCTTGCTCCTGGAGTATTACCTAAGAAGTTCTGGCTCCACACTGATCCTTGTTTTTTTCATGTTTCTTTTCTTCTTTCTTTGTCCTCTTAATTTTCCCTCCTTTGTTTCAGGACACAATGACTACATTTGCCCAGCAACCAACCAGTGCACTATCGACAAGAACCGCCGCAAGAGCTGCCAGGCATGTCGCCTTCGCAAATGCTATGAAGTTGGGATGACCAAATGTGGTTAGTGTGACTTTGCTTTCGTATTTGTGTTATTTTTTTTTTACCCTTGTCACACACAAGTCAGGTTGTGGTCACAGGGAAAGTTCACCACCAGGTTTCTCATTTGTAGCAGTATAATTTGTTTATTTTGTCCCATCTTTTATGTGGTTCCAGCATTTATCCTCCTCGCATTCAGAGAAATATGATCCCGCTCTAAAAGCCATGAATGGCCCTTGTTAATGAATTCCATGTAAAATGAATCTGTGGAGCAGCTGTTTGAAGTGAACCTGATTGCTGTTAGCTGCAGGGGAGTGCAGTTGACTCAGCAGGAGCTCCACAGTGCCAGAACCTCCCAGCCTGCTCACTGCTTACGTCTGCCACATTTATTTAAAACACAAGACATTTGGGGATGGTAATGAAGGCACAGAGCCCGATAGTAAAATAAAATTACAAAAACACAAAATGGCAAGCATGAATGGAAAAGAACAGCCACATTACACAAATATGCATGATTAAAGCTGGACAGAACAAGTGTAAACACACTGTAATTTGCAGCGTGCCTTCTGTTCCGAAAGGTATTCGAAAGGAGCGTGGAAACTACAGGAACCCGCAGACGAGGCGAGTGACCCGTCTGTCCTCGCAGGGGCGAGCCAACGGACCAAAGGTGTTAACTGGACCAGCAGAGGCTTTATTAAATGAGCCACACCCTCCTGCACTGACCCCAGAGCAGCTGATCGAGCGAATAATGGATGCGGAGCCGCCAGAGATCTACCTCATGAAGGACATGAAGAGGCCGCTGACCGAAGCCAACGTCATGATGTCGCTCACCAACCTGGCTGATAAGGAGCTGGTGCACATGATCAGCTGGGCCAAGAAGATTCCAGGTGTGTGTAGTTTGGTAATGACCTCAGAATTACTGTATTTTTGCTACATGTGAAAGTAGATAGACAACCAGGCTCCACATTTGCACAGTGAAATGAGCAAAGAACAGGAGAGAAATACTGAAAAGGAAGGTTTGGTTGCAAAAAAAACCCCAAATGGGCCACTCAGTTAATGGAATATTAATCTTAATCATGACTTTGGAGTCACACAATTATATGAACAACTGCAATAGTGATGTTTAACATTCTGTGCTGATAGAAAACAGCCCACGTAGATAAACCACTTGTTTTCATTTTTGGTTAATCTGACATCAGAAAGCCTTCTTTTACTCTTTTCAAAGCCATTTTTAGTCACTCACCTGTCTGAGCTGCTGTGCTTGTAGTATCTGGTGGAGACTGGAGGCTTCTCTGTGCACATGCGTGCAGCCTGCATGTGAGACATTGATTATTGGTAAAATCTAGTGTGTACCAATAGACAAATATGCAACAAAAAATGGATTTTAGGTAAGGAAGAACCTTACTTTTGAGTTTTACTTGGATGCAGATTTGCATTAGCAGTATTGTAGAGCAACATGGAAGTGAAAGCAGTGCTAAGTCCAATCTAAATACTCTCCAAAGCAAACGGCTATTTCAGATGCTTTGCCAGTGTTTCATCATATGAGAGGTTCCAAATGGCTCCCACCTAAAAGTAATTTTCACAGTGAAAACACTTTTTTTTTTTTTTTTTTTGCATTTTTAAATGTTTATTTTATTTTTTTTTTATTCTATGGATATGGATTCTCCTACAAATATACAAAAGCACCCTAATCAATCTATAATGATGAATTCTGTTTAATCAGCTGGGAAAAATTCTGGTATTTTTCCACATTGTAGTATGTATATATATCGCAGAAAAACAAAATATCACAAAATATTTTTTTTTCCAATATCTTGCCACCTTCATATCCAAACACTTGTTATTGCAGACACTATATCTGGTTTCCATTTCTGTGGAAGATGTGATACGTGTTGTGTTAATAGATTAGCTAGATGTCACGAGCAACACTGAAAAGATACAGAAGATGTTTAAAGTACATAGTAAAACACATTTTGTGGAATTTACAACAATGCAAAGTATTGTTAAAAATATATATATTTTTTAAAATAGTTTCTTGAATAATAGCTAGAATAACACATCTGTGTATTGTTTTTATGTCTCTTATTTTAAGCATTGCTGCAGAGCAGCAATGTCTTCTGAAAGCAGAGGTAATGACTTTATCTAGGCTAGACACAGTAATTGTCTCTGCTTTATTTAGCTTATGAGTCCTGGTGTAGTAAAAGTGAGCAGCAGTGTAGGAATGGGAGTCTGGTAATGACCGTAATAATTCTTAGAATGAGGATCTCTGTTTATCGAACATGCAGGTTGACTGCAGACAGTATCAGACTGAGATAGTGGGATTCCTCATCATGATGCAGAAGCCTTTCCCCCCTCATCCTAAAGTGATTTGCTTGTGTGTACTTAGTGGTTATAGTCTGGGTGAAATCAAACATGTTTAGATCCCACAGATGAGCTACTGTAGCACAAATTGCTGAAAACCTTATTGCTGCTATGATAGAAAGGTGTCAGAACACAGAGTGTATTGACACTTGCTGCGCATGGCACTACATAACAGCTGACTAGTCAGAGTGTGGTTGGCGTTGTTCTTTTAAATCCTGTGGATGGCCGGGTGCATGTCTGTGTTGTTTACCTGAGGAAAAGATGCACTATGAGAGGAAAGCAAGTTGCAGTGTGATGTTCTGCGGTGAAACCTTGAGTTTTGCATGTATGTGGATGTTACTTTGGTAGCTATGACCTTCCTAAACAATATGATGTTTTCCACAGTGCTAATTGGTTCAGAGAATGCGTTGAATAGTTAAACTCAGAACGGACAACTCGAGCAATTTTTCTGCCCTTTTGGTGCCTTTATGACGACTTCTCTCTCAATGACATAATATTCACCATGTAGGCTAACATAAACTTCCATTGTTCTGTTTCCAGCGAAATTATAGAGCTTCAGTTTTGTCAGTAACTACTATTTGTTTGAGTGCACTCAGAGATAACATTGCGGTTGGAGCTGTTTGATCTATAATACAATGAAACAGAAAAGTCGAAAGGGCTGATTACTGTGCTGTTTTTGTAAATGTTTGCATCTGCCCCGGATTCCTGCAGTGTAAATGGTCCTCTTGTTGCAGACCATGTACCCTTTATGGTGACAATAGTCCCTAAGCAATGAGCACTTTATTAGGAACACCTGTACACCCACGTCTTTATCTAGTTATCAATCAGCCAATCATGTGACAGCAGTGCATTGCATGAACTCCTGCAGACACTGGCTAGTAAATGTTCACAACAAACATCAGAATAAGGGAAAAATGTGATCTGATTGACTTTGATTGTTGATTACAGTCTCTAGTTTCATAATACATCCCTTGAGTGCAGTTCTGGTGATGGAATCCAGATGGGTTGGAACTGAGAGAAAGCCTACGTTAACTCTAAAAACTGCTCTTTACAACTGGGCTAGTGCTACTGCTGGGCTAGATAGCAGCTCAGTATAAACAGCGTGTTGAACCCTGAGGTGGATGGGCAACTGTGATAATACAAATAAAATAGGCTAATCGGTGCTGCTAAATCAAAGAACCAAATAAAACCCAAACCAAGGCTAACAGAGTTTAGGAAACTAAACAAAAACAACTAAACTCCTGAGCCAAACTTAATTACAATAACACCCATAATCAACAAAAGAAACTAAAACACAAACAAGTGCCTCAAAACACACATTACAAGACACGAGTAACTCCTAAACTAAGTTAGACAGCTGCTAACTGGAGTTTTAGTCTCTACCAAGACTCAGCTAACTCCCACACTAAGTTAGCAGCTGCCAACAGAAGTTCTGTTGCCACCATCGGCGGCAGCGGCTGGGGCAGGTTGCGGGTGAATATATATCATATCCCACCACAACGAGTGACATTTTAAGTTTGCGATGCAAAAATCCCAAATATGTTTTTACGTTTGGCTCTGATTTTCTGTCAAGTCCGTTTGCACTGCTGGTACTGTAGCTGATAGAACACAGATTAGAAAATGGATTATTCTACTGGTATTTGTTACAGAGAATGTTCGATCAATAACATTAGTTCTGTTCTCTGTTTAAACAACGTGTTGACTGAAGCAGCTGCACACCATTGTTTCATTTTTTGCAGAAGAGTCACGTGACGCGTTCAACGCCCCTTTTTATGTGAATGCGCACAGAGTCTGAAGCAGAAAGTCTGAGTTGACAAAGAAAGTTGATAACCACCTTTGTGATACCCGTAAACTCTGGCTGGGGATTTCGGTTTTGTCAAATCGGCTTTAACAAAGAAAGCCTGGCTATGTCAAACTTGCATCGCAGTATACCCCTCTGAGCAAACTGTTCACATTAAATCTGAGCTGCCCTGACTGGAGGTTGCCTGTTGGTTTATAGTCCAGGTGTGTTGATTGCTGCTGTTGGATTGGCTGAGTGAGGGTAGAGGGAACTTGGTGATGGTCCAATAAGGAACGGCAGGTGGGGAGAACAAGTGCTGGAGTGCAGATCTGAAGCGCCAGATTAATTTCACTGCAATAAGTGGCAGCCAGGGCTGGAACAGGCTCTCCAGGTCGCTACCACACGTCTCCCTTCACAGAGTCCACAAGGGATCCACCACAACACAAGACGGCACAAACCCTAGGGGCCGAAACACCCTCCCCTTAAAATACAAACCCCAGGCAGCTGCAAACACATTTGCTAATATAAGCTGCCAACTTACCTACAACCAATCAGAAAAAAAACAACAAGAAGTTACTAAAGTCTTAAATTACTTTACCTTTGTGATCATTTAGGATCCCAGACAAGTCCCAGTTTGTTACAATCCAGCCTCTAGGGTCAGCTGGATGTAACAAAAAAACAGTTGTTGGTTGTCGAGGTAAAGCAATTTATTGCTCAGTAATGAAACAAACTGTGATAATACAAAGAAAATGATTGGGTGTTGCTAGAAGAAACTAAACAAATGCCTCAAAACACACATTACACAAGATACCAGTAACTCCTAAATTAAGTTGGACAGCTGCTAACTGAAGCGTCAGTCTTCTCTAAGACTCGGCTTACTAAGTTAGTAGCCTCCAACAGCAGTTACTGTTTAACAAACAAAACACATTGACACAGGCACCAGGGCAAACTGTTCAGGTTAAATCCCAGTTGCCCTGACTGAGAGGTTGGTTGTAGATTTCTAACCAGGTGTGGTGATTGCTGGGGTCTTGGAGGAGGGCTCTGGGTTTGTGGACCAATCAGATGAGACAGGAGGCGGGAAACTGAGAGCAGGTCTGGAGCTCCAGGGCAATCGTCCCTGATGCCTGCCAGGTGGGATCTGGAGCATGGTCTTCAGCCAGCCACACCTGGGCCCACACAGTTGTCACAAGTCCACCACATAAACAAGACGGCACAAACACCAGGGGCTGTGCCACTAGTCTGACTCAACAGCATGAATCCATGGACTCGAGCCCTGTGCCAACAGTCCAGGCTGCTGCTGGTTAATTGATGTCAGGAATGTTTTCTGACACACTTTTGGCAGCTGAATACCAATAAATTCCCATCCTCTAATGGCTGCTTGCAGCTCAATGATGCACCTCCTCACGAGGCAAAAGTCACCTCAAACTGGTTTCATGAACATGATGTTGAGTTCAGTGGACTTCAGTGACGCCCCAAGTCAGCAGATCTGAATCCTCTAGAACTCCTTTGGGGTGTGGTACAACAGGAGATTCACGGAACAAATGTACAGTCAACATATCTGCAGAAAAGATGGGATGAAATCACATCAATGTGATGTCACACTCAAAGGAATGTTTCCAGCATCCTGTGATATTGATGATGGGAGGCCCGACACAGTATTTGTAGCAATTAGCATGGTGCTTCTAATAAGGTGCTCAGTGAATGTACACACTGCATTCTTCTACATGCACAAATATTTCTGTTATTACAAACAGCAGTCCAGGGGAGTTAGCCTAAGGCCTCAAGAAACAGAGACTTAGTAATTTTTTAAACAAATGATTGTGATCAGTAAAACTCATCTGCTATTAATAATCTGTCAGTTAACAGCTGATTTTAACTGTCTGTGAAAGTTAATATCCTCACTCAGAAGGCATGAGAAGGTGATTCACAACCAGGATTTTGAAGAAAATACAGATACAGACACAATGTAAAATGTGTATTTCTCTGATTTCTTGAGCACTCAGCAAGTGCCTTGGTTACAGCCCGTTGGCTCGTTAATCAGTGTTAGGTAGCATTTATTGTCACTGACTGTAGACATTGTTCCAGAAAGCACACAGCATTCTTCTACTGTGTTGTTGTGTTGCTGCTGTTGTTTATCTCCTATTCTTTATTATGCCCTCCTGCTGCAGCCTAGTTGCTCTTCTGGCCTCTTTAATTAGGCTGACCAAAATTCATTAGCGTTAATAAAGTTTCTGTGATATGCTTGGTCTGCACATACACAGTCATGCACTGTCTGATCACGTCCTCTCCTCAGGCTTTGTCGAGCTCGGCCTCTTGGACCAGGTGCACCTGTTGGAGTGCTGCTGGCTGGAGGTGCTGATGATCGGACTGATGTGGAGGTCAGTGGACCATCCAGGGAAACTCATCTTCTCCCCAGACCTCAGCCTGAGCAGGTACCACCAAAACCTCCAACCACCACCATGTCACTTACATGAATAAAGGATTATGCTTGCAAATATGGAGTAATTTGACTCCAGTTTTTAGTACTTATAAAGAGCACTAATAACAATGTTCAGAAAGATACACATTAACACGCCACTAAAAGAACAAAAAGAATACGCCAAGGTGTTTTGACATTTACAGACAAATTACAGGTATTAACAGCATCATCCTGACTAATCATAATTACATGGTGACTAGTCAGAATGTTTTTTTTTCCAGATTGCTATAACTTCATTCTGCTTGTCTGAATGTTGGTGCATGACGCTGCCCATATGAGGCTTCTCATTAGATGCTGGTCCAGTAAAGCATCAGAACAGTGTTAGCAGAAGTAACAGCGGCTTCTGTGGCGAATACGATTGTTAGAAAATGTAGCTAGATAGAAAAGAGGTCATAAATGATGAGGTTGCGAAGAACAAGAGTTTCGCTCATTAGACACTTGTGGAAATTAACTAGAAGGATGCTCTGACATGACAGTACAACGGTTTGTCATATGTGGTTGTTTGAAAAGCAAGCTGCCTCATGCTTGCTGTAGCTTCTGATGTAACTACAGATGTCTGCAGCATCATTTTTGCCTAAAAACTCCAATTCAGGATATCTGTAATTAGATTCTGACAAGGCAGGATTCTAGTTTGAGATGTCTATAATGTCATGATTAGTTCAAATTTGATGCCAAAATATCTAAACCAGACAATGGAGTTATGTCACATTGAGAATTAGATTTTACTGTTGTGGTTGGTCAGTGGATGTGTTATACTTTAAGTCTTTTCTGCCTTTCAGGTTCATGAACCTCCAAAATCAGCCAAAGGGTTGTCAAATATGTTGGGTGATAAGTAAAACAGTGTTTGTCCAGCATAGATATTTATCAGTGTTACATCTCAACTCTGTTAGGTTGCAGGGCATCAACAAAACCTGTTGTTTTCGCTTTGCTTTATTGTTAGTAGCATCACTAATGAGGAAAGGAGAAAAAAATGCAGTGAAAACAAGGAATGTGGGTGTTGCTAAATGAGTGAAACTAATAAAATAGAACCACAAACAGGAACAGATAAACTACCCAAACTAAAGACATTGGCTGCAGCAGCCTGATCCTAGTGTACCTTATTAACAGTAACTGCAAAAGTGTGTTCAGATGTGTGAACTTTACAGAGCCTGGCCCAGGTTATGATAGTTAGAGGAGTGCCTCAGTACAATAAATCAAAGAGAGCACAAAGCTGTAAGTAACCACAAGTAAGTGGCTACAGGACACATGTGGGGAACGAGTAATCAACAACAGGTAGATACCGAAAATCACAAGGCTACAGGAAACCACTGACAAGAAATTACAGAACACACAAAGACAACAAATAACCACCAGCGAGTAGATACACAGAACGCTTACAGAATTACACCAAAAATACAAAGACAAAGGGAGGCACAGAGGTGAGGTGCTCACGTTAAGGGTGAAAAAGATTCAGTATGTCCCAGTACATCCATCCATTATCTATCTATACACCGCTTAGTCCTCACTGGGGTCGCGGGGGGCTGGAGTCTATCCCAGCTGACTTAGGGCGAAGGCAGGGGACACCCTGGACAGGTCACCAGTCTATCACAGGGCTACACTTAGAGACAGACAACCAAGCACACTCACATTCACACCTATGGACAATTTAGAATCACCAATTAACCTCAACATGTTATTGGACTGTGTGGGAGGAAGTCAGAGAACCTGGAGAGAACCCACCCTACACGGGGAGAACATGCAAACTCCCCACGAACTGGCAACCTTCTTGCTGCGAGGCAACGGTGCTACCCACCGAGCCACCCTGCAGCCCTGTCCCAGTACACGTTATGTTAAATGAAGTATGCCAAAAATACCCAGATGTTCTACTGCATTCGGTCATATTTTGAAGTATGCAAGCCTGCAGCTTTTCTGTCTATTCTGACCCGCAGACCTCTAAAGAGACACTGTAATGTATGTGACATACCTGCACAGAGTATAAACAAGCTTAAACCACTAAAACTGCACACACAGATGACAGAGCATTTAGCACTACAGACTGTGACTCTCCAAGTTTCAGGCACAGTATTACAATGACACATGTCCCAGTTGTATGCAAACTGCATGAAACTGTACCTACTTGGTGAGGAGAGCTACAGTAGGTTCTAAAAGTAAAAAGAAAAAGTATGCAATTTTTGAATGTAGCCCTGGTCAGGAACTCACACAAATCAATTGACATCCATGGAACAAGATCATCCCCCAAAGGAGAGCCACCAAGGAAAAATACTAGGGATAGACTCCAGCACCCCGCAACCCTAGTGAGGATTAAGCAGTGTATAGATAATGGATGAATGGTTCAAACCTCTCATATGTACAGTATGAAGCACTGCCGTCATAGAACATCATCCATCCCACATTCACTTCATGCTGCTAATGAATAACAGATGCGGCTTCACTTGCTTTATTCATGATTTATTTCCTAACATTAACATGCAGATATTTGTCACTGAGAAAGTGAGAATATATGAGCATTGGGACTTCTTTTTCTCACATTTGGTTCCAGCTAGTTTCATGTTGTGCTTCTAAACTGCTGCAGAAGCTGCAGGGAACCTTCCTGGGCCCTCTCACCACAAGGCTCACATGCTGCAGCGCAAGGTTCACGGGAAAATTGATTTTTTTCTTTTCATTCTTTGTACACCTTTTCAGTCAAAACTGAAAACTGCAACTGAAAGATGTGTCAATGAAGTTACCTGAGTATTCAGCCTCAGAGCTTTCTGCCTTTACAGTTGAGTTCGATGCCACATGAGTACGCTTCAGGTCCGCTTTTATGTCTTGGTGGGAGGTAAATCTATGCTGCGTTTAAGAGAAGCGTCTGTACACTTCAGCATAATCTGGTGGAGTTGCCAATGATAAATAATTGCAAATGTTTGTGTCTTTCTGTGGCAGAGAGGAGGGGAGCTGTGTCCAGGGGTTTGCGGAGATATTTGATATGCTGATCGCTGCCACGTCCCGGGTGAGAGAGCTCAAGCTGCAGAGGGAGGAGTACGTCTGCCTCAAGGCCATGATCCTCCTTAACTCCAGTGAGTAGAGCATGTTTGTGTGTCTGTGTGTGTGTGGGCGGACATACGCCGGTAGGGTCCTCTCCATGTGCCATGTTCTGCATGTGAGGTTGAGTGTGCATGGGTCTCCAGGACGGGAAACCGCAGTCGAATGTTTGATTGGTGTCTCAGCTTGTGATGATGTGAGTCTGCACACGGTTAGTGAATAAGGTAGCAGAGAAAACCCCTAAAGGGACACTGTGTGTGGTTTGAGTCCCCGCTCTCTGTGGTTCTGCTGAATGCTCGGAGCAGCACGAAGCTACCTGTGTGAAGATGAGCAGGATGGAGGCAAGAGCAATTCAACATCCTTCTCATTGAGTGGTATGATTCGAGCGTCCAGTGGTCTGCATCATGAAGCTCTTCCACACTGGCCACAGAAATTGGTTTTATTTCACTATGTAGTAATAGCAGCGCTTGAAACGCCAGTGTTCATAGTCTTTCTTTATAGCGTGTAGGAGAGAGCCACATGTGATTATTGTTAGAACCTGCAGGCAAGTTTGAAAGACATGTTATCTTAAAAACAAATTGCCAAGATTACCCCATCTATCAGAGTCAGAAACTGGTTGATTTTTAACTTTGAGTCAGTCCCTAAACTAATCATGTGCAACATGCAGTGTTGTTGAAAAACTCAACTCAATCAAAGCTTTGATACCTCATCAAAATCACTTTATTCTATATGTCTCATTTTAAAATCCACCCAAAATATACCATCGGCACCAGATTCATTCAACAGTTTCCAGCTCCTCAGCACAACGAAGAAGACATTAGTGACTCAAGTGACAAACATTTAGACAGTTTTTGGCTGAACTGCAGACTGTGTTTCCACAGAGCAGAGAGGAGACAAGTATGGAAACAAATTTAAAACATTTGTCATAAAATATCTGTGGTAGTTAGAGCCATCATCTAATTCTAACTGCACTTGAATTGTTATGTACATTTAAAACAGCCCTTGTTTAAACCCTGACGTGTGTGTGTGTGTTTTTTTTTCTGTTACCAGACATGTGCCTCAGCTCCTCAGAGGGCAGTGAGGACCTGCAGAGTCGTTCCAAACTGCTATCTCTCCTGGACGCTGTAACGGACGCTCTGGTGTCGGCTATCGGCAAAACCGGCCTCACCTTCCGCCAGCAGTACACCCGCCTTGCCCACCTGCTCATGCTGCTCTCACATATCCGCCATGCCAGGTAACAGGACTCCCTACATCATGCTCCTACTGCGTGCACATCGAATGCTCTGATGAAACACTTGTGTAATAATAATAATTTGTGTAATGTGGAAACATGGTCCTCATTTCCTTAAATGTATTTTATTGCCCCATTATTACACAAAGCAGTGCAGACCAAACTACTTTTGGGTTACTGCACTGATTGCTGTTCCAACTCTTTGTTTGTCTTTCCAAATTTGCAGTAACAAAGGCATGGACCATCTTCACTGCATGAAAATGAAGAACATGGTGCCTTTGTACGACCTCCTGTTGGAGATGCTGGACGCCCACATCATGCACAGCTCCCGTCTGCCTCGCCAGCCTCCTCAGCAGGAGTCCACAGATCAGGAGGAGGTTTCCGTTCAGCCGCACAGCTCCGGGGTCGGACCCTCAAATACCTGGACGCCCAGCAGCGCCGGAGTCGAAGGTGCACCCCAGTAGTCACATCAGAATTCAAATGCAATGAAATTTCACTGCTTTGCACAAAAGTAGTAGACAGGACTGGGGTGCTTTATAGGAACTATCTGCAAAGATTGAGAGCTGGATTCTCTGATCGATCACTGCTGAATCTTTGACACACTGTGCACTATTTCTGGTGAATTTCCCAAATCTGCAAAGCTAAAGCTGTAGATGAAAAGCCAAACCTGCCAGATTCATTGCCTTGCCTCTATATATCAAAAAGCCAGACTGGAACAGGAGCTGTTCTCAAACTGGTAGTTTGACCATTGGGACCAGTGTTTGCTTCATTCTACATGTAACACATTACTGTGGGCCTTGAGTTGCTGTGGTTTTCAGTGATTACAACGTCATCTGCTTCAAATAAACCACAGGTGCTGTTTGATGAGAAGGCCAGAGCTGGACAGTAACCCTCTCAGGCAGTAAATAATTACAGCAAAGCTTTTTACTGCTTTATCAGTCCATATATTTGCCCCTTGCTGGTACAATCATGGAGGTGTAACCAACAGCTGTGTAATGATGCCCACAGAGATGGCAACCAGGGGTCTGCTGTAGAGTTTAAGTCTGAATTAGGAGAAACCTGAACCTAACCTTTCTTTGACAAATCCCAACTTTGTGCTTTGCCTTTGTTATGTTTTTTATTTTTTAACAAATGCTTAGCTGTTAACTAACTGTTCACAGATAAGACTGCAAGCAAAGATTGTCATTATCAGCTAAGCTGCTGATTATTTGGTTATTTTAACAAATTTATCACAGTGTATGCAAGTAAAATACCTACTGTAATTTCCCACAGAACACAGTCATGTCTTTAGATGTGCTCTTGTGGTCAATCAGTCCCAGATCCAAAGATATTCCATTTAATACTATGTATGCCAAGAAAAAGCATCAAATCATCACATTTGAGAGGCTAAAAGCAAATGTTTGACATCTTAAAACTAGTTCTTTACTCTGTCTTGGGTTAAACAACATTCGGCGATTTCATTTGATTGAGAAAAGCAGACATCCTATCTACAACATACAACAGAAGTGAGTTCTGACAAAGTTCTGGTGTTCTCAGCTCTTTTTAGAACCGTGTTCATGCAGTTAGACTGATGGTAAATCACAGGTGAATTCAGTTTGCTTTTAATGATCACAGGTTTTGTAACTTGTGTGTCATTTCTCCTCACAAGTGCACTCACAAGTTCTACTACTTGGTTTTTTTCAATACTCTGTTTTGAAAGTGTTTGTTTTTGATTGTTCATAAAAGAAAATACTCGACTGTTTGACTTTGAAGTAATGCGATTACTGATACAATGTTGAGTCTTTTGATGTTTAAGTGATACTGCACAAGGTGTTCTCACTTCTGTTGTATGATGTATTTATTCTGCAAATTGTTTCTACTAATGTTTTAGAATTCAATTTCCAAATTCCATGATTCTGATACAGCGTGTTGCTATAAATATACTGTGATTCAAGCTGCTGCTGTGGCGCTCAGACCTCTGGTTGACCACTACAGGGTGCTTTACCTTATCGCCTGCTTACACCAGTCTTTGCTCTATTTTTCAAAGACATCTTGTTTCCTGTGAAGAACCATCACCACTGTTGCTCTTAGGAAGACATGGCAGGTTTTTTCTTGAAGAAAAAGACTATTTTTGTATTTTGCTACAGTAGTTATTGTGACATGATGCAGCTTTAACAATCACTGCAAGATTAATGGTTCTTCACCAGCTGTAGGCGTCTGTATGTCTGGTCCTTGTGCATTTCCTATCAACACTCGCTTTGTCACCATTCAGCAAATTGTGTTATCACTGTGTATATGTACTTACAGTGTACTTCATGCTCCTTGACAAAATGTCACTCGTTGCTCATTTCTGGTGAAAACCTTTATCAATGAATGTGTAAACCAGTAAAATTCTACAAACACCTGTTGGTTTTTCTGTCACTTATCAAACACGATCTCCACTGTATTCTCCCAACTTTCAGATAATCAGACAGAGGGATTTTAATGTGTGACCATTTCTTTTTATATGTAAGTGTTTAACTTCTCCACCAGAAAACAAAGCAAAAGTATTGGACAGACACTACTTTCAATGAATGAATCCAACCGGACGGCTAAAATGATCACGTCTTCTTTAACTCAAGTTGATCTCATATGTTAATGATTTTGGCCTAAACAAAACTTGGATGCCAGAGATTCCAGACTAACTTTTTAATGTGGGTACACAAGCACACAATTCTGTTAGATTCCTGGTCATCCAGGTCATGGTAATCCTGGGAGCTAGGAGTGATGGTTGGAAGTTGAGGAGCTGAACAGTCCTGGGAACAAAGCTGGCTCTCCTCGTCTCGAGTGCTGCATCCTGGACAGCAGAGCGGACATCCTGAGGGGAGTCGTTTAAACGCTGGAGGATCCTGCTCACTGTCCTCACTATCTGCTGAACACACAGGGTGCAAAGTGCTCTAAGTAGAAGTCCAGTGTTCTTGGAGCAGACCTTGGCGATGCCCTGCAGGTGGGTCCTGTTTAGCAGGCTGATGGAACGAGCTGACACCAAAAGTGTTGAGCTTCCCCAGTAGATACTAACACTGCTGACATTTTCTGAGGATCTCCTCAGTGTTGGAGGCAAACTTGCTTTCAGAAATTGTACCCAGCTATTTGTGTACATCCACTATCTCTACTGTCTTCCCATGGATTGTGCAGACAGCTGTTGCAGCCAGCTCCCTCTGCTTGCAGGAGAAGGGCAGCACCATCTCTTTGGTCTTTTCTACGTTTAGTTCCAGGAGAGATATATCACGCCGCTCCACAAACTCATGGAGTGCAGAGGTATGGTGGTGTGATGGGCCTGAGAGCAGGGACAGGAGAACAGTGCCATCTGTGGACTTAACCAGATGAACGTCTGGGTGGGTGGACCTGCAGTCATTGGTATGGAAGATGAAGAGCAGAGGTGAGAGGGCACAGCCCTGAGGGGAGAAGTCTGCAAACACAAGTCTCATATGGGCTTTACATTATGAAGAGCAGCATACGACTTGGTCATAGTTGATGGACTGTTTCACTTGAATATGCTGGGACATGTGGATTATTAACGCCAAATATCTTTGGAAACAAATTAAGAAAAAGAAAATATTATTAAATGCTACAGATTTTAGCGTCCAAAATGTATTTAATTCAACCTTAATTTTTCTTTTTTTACTTTAAAAATGTATCGGTTTTATCTTGGTAATTTAAAGCGATCTTCTTTACCAAACTACATCTCTATAAATCAAGCATCTGAAATTGAACATTTCACTGAGCAATTTTTGGGGGATTCGAAATTATAAATGAAAAGTCTTTAAACAGCAGATGTGAGACAATCATTGTTTACTACCAGAAAATCAGGCTCATAAATCCATGTCTTGATGTTATAAATAAGCATTATATTATTACATTCTGTACATAAACATCCCAGTAAATCTATAATGTCTTAACAGTGCACCAGAAGATATGGAAGTGTCTGCTCACAATCTACACAAGACAAATCACATCTACAAAAATATGAAAATACAAGTATGTGTATAAAATGACATTTTCTTCTGTTGATCTTTATAGAATACATTCAAATGTAAGCAGTGTGTTTCTTTTGTTGTATAAAATAAAGTGTTCAGTCTAACAGGAAGGATAACATCAGACAAAATGAAATGTTAACAGTTCATGACATAACCTAAATATGAACATGCAGATCTCAAGAACATGGAGCTCAGGGACAATAAGTTACAGAGTGATGGTTTGTGAAAACCCACTAAAGCAGCCTCGTTCAGTGAAAGGGGATGTTAAGGCATGATTATCCATCATACGAACCTTTTATCTTTTCAAGCAGGGACAAAATACTGCGATTACATCAACTTATTTGATTAGTTACACCTCCACCCCTTAGTTATTATCCGCTGAACTCCCTGGAATATATTTGCTGTCTTCTTGTCACCCCCTCGTTTAGGGATGATAAAACTATCTGACCTGTTACTCTACATCTTTCTGCTGCTGCTGGAGTATGTGCTGCCTAAACCAGACCTCATCTATGACTCCTCACAGTGCTGTGGCCAGTCTGCAAGTAGCTAAAGTGAATGATATCGTGAATGGTGTCAAGATCTTTACAATATTACAACTAAAATATTTACCTGCACTGATTGGAAGACAGTCAAACGTGTGGTTCTCTTCAGGGAATACATACACTATGCTATAAGGTCAAATCTTTACAAATACATTTAAATAAAAATCTTGAATGATAATATCAGTTTTATATGTCAGTACATGTTTCACTTTGACAGAAAAGGTGCCATGTGTTTCTCAGTGTATGCTTTAGAAAATGTCTCTGTTTCCATGCAGATTCCACTCAGGTGGGCGGTGGGCCGTTGGTGTAGTGCAGCATGGGGTAGAAGGAGCGGGCAAAGTTGTTGGCCACAGTGCAGCTGGGGTCACTCTCCGACATGGGAATCAGACAGGGGAGGAGCAGCAGGAGCAGGAAGAGGAGCTGAAGGGGGAAGGCGGCACGCAGGACCCGGTAGAAGAAGGATCGAGGGCGGCCAGATTCCCTCCGTTCTCTGCACGATACAGTGATAATGTTTATTACAGGAAGACAGGAACACACAAATGCTATAAAGCAGGAGAGAGCTTGCAAAATGTAGCTGAAACCTAAAGACAAAATAATGTCTTTCTACAAACCTCTGAGAGGAGGGACTCTTCTTTGAATGTGGGGCCTCCTGGTCTGCTGATGTACTTTGGGCTTGAACAGCTGATGCAGATTCACAATCCTGAATTAAAGACAAAGAAATATTCTATCATATCAAGCCTGACATATACAAGAAAACTAAAAAGCAATATCGGAAAATAATAAACAAATAAATGTTTTGATATTAACCTTCTTAAACCCCAAATCTGCTGGTGACTTTGACAGACATGTTGCCTTTTTCAAAATATCAAAAATACCAACATAATTATTAGAACCAGAAAATGTGAATTCAGACAGAATTATGTATGATTCATGCTCTCTCTATTTCCACTTCTAGTCATGCTTATCTTGTTTCCATGGAGGCATTACTTTATATTGCAGTGAAAAATTAGCCCACAGAGAGTAATAATGTGAGAGAAGCAAAAAAAAAAAAACACCCAGAGACTGCTTGGAGTTCAGAGGGTTGATATATAATTCATTTTAAAAGGTGAAAAAGTTAAAGTGGCAGAGCGCAACTGACACTCTCAACCCTCTTTTTTCAAACATACAGGGGAATCCACAGATGGATAATTTAACATAACATTTTAAAGTCCCTCTTACAGCCAGTCTTGGGCTTTGTCTACACGGGACTTCTGTAGAAACATGGCAGCATAATGGGACAGGCACCATGGAAGAAGATACGAAGTGCTCAAGTTCATAGCAACAGGTGATTCTACATTATTACAAATATAATTGTGGATGCTACACCTATTTTTGCTTATACATCCCCCTAAATCCTATAAGAATTTATATAACACTTAAGACGAGGCACAGGTGAGTGGGTGAACAAAAGGTCCAACAGACAACACGCAGCAAAAGAAACACATACAGTCATCCTCAAATGTATTCATAACCTTCCATTAAAGAAAAGGCAAAATTCACAATAGTAACTCAAATAACTAGAAAATGAAAAAAGTAATAATAAATAAAAATTTGCTAAATTATAATTTAGTGAAATAAAACATTGCGTTTGAATTGTGGTTGAAAAGAATAATTTAAAAAAAACAAACAAAACTGTCTCGGACAAATTAGAGCACTTAGAGTTACAGAAAACACTTGATTGCAGTGATTGGCTCAAAGTTCAACAAAATATTAGTTTACGGGTCCCATCATGCTTGTTTGCTTGCTTTATATACATACATATATATACATTTCTGTTACACCATTATTCAAAAGCAATGTCATGATTTTTATTAAAATTGTATTTATTATTACTTTTGCCAATTTCAACTTATTTCAGTGACAGCTGTTTTTTTCCTTCTTTAATGGGAGGATATGAAGACATTTAAAGACAACCGTAACACCTCCTTTTGTCTCTTGTGTGTTGTTGCACCTTCATTCACAACTTCAGGACGCTGACACATGAAGCTAGAAAAAAGTAGTGGACTATTACCAGACGCTGTTGCAGGGTGCTGAGGTCCTGGTCCACCTGCCTCAGCAGCAACTTCAACTTGCTTCCCGTCACGTGGAGCTTCTCCTGGGCCTCGTCGCTCTCTTCTGCTCCGTCTTCAGGCTGGAGCTGAGACCACAGAGCCTGAAGGGAGGCCTGCTGGGCCTGCCTGCCCCGCAGCTCGTCCCGCAGGTCCTGGACAACACAAAGCTGTCTGTTAGATTACATGATAAATTGGGCTCTGCTGCTTTATTGCATTTATAGTACATCTCACATGAGTTGGGTCTACTTTAGGAGTCATTTCTGTCTTCTTTGCAGTACATGTGTGCTTACAGTGAGTGTGCTGCTGTGTTGTTGCAGGGCTCTGACGGCTGTGTCTGGGTGGCTGATGTCCACAGCGTAGCGTCTGCTCTCTGCATGAGCCAGCCACAGCAGCAGAGAGTGCAGGGTTTCATGAAACTCCTGAATGGAAAAGGTTGAAGGTCATTTGTTAGAGTCCAGACGTTCAATTCTAGTGTGTACTATGACTCAATCTCTTATACATTTTGATAGAACAACAACCAAAAAACAACTAGTCATAGTATTATTTTTTCCGTACTAAACTGTGATTAAAAACCAGCATGGGTTTAACATTCTGATGAGTGCTTTTTGAAAATATTTTCCCTTTTTTGATGCTTTCGTTTGCACTGTAACTTGTACTGTAACTGTAACTGTAAGCAAGTATTAATTCATTTAAAATACATTTACACAGTAGCTCAATTTAAGAAAAAAGGAAAAAACAGGTGTCAACTTAACAAAACAATTCACCCTCTGCAATATTTAAAGTTGGAAAACATACAGTAAGTAAGAGCAAAATGTCTGACATGAGAAAGTGGCCGTTGATTTAAAACACCAGTCTTGAGGCTGCGTTGTATAATAGTGTGTCCTGAATATGTGGTTATGAATACTCACCTGGCAGCGCATCAGCGTCTTCCTCAGACTGGTGTCCCACTGCTGGAGGCCCGTACACGCTCTGCTCCAGTCTCTGTTCATCCTCGTCAGTCTGTCCTGCAGCTCTGGAGCTTCCTCAGCCCGCAGGTTGACAGACAGCATGATAGACTTGTAGCGAGCAAACGCTTTCTGCATCTCCTGCAAAAGAAAACACTCAAGAGTATTAGAGGTCGATAAAAATGTGCTACTGTGGCTCTGACGCAGCCACATCCGATCTGATTGGTTAGACAACAAGAGTAACATCCTCTCAGCCCTGAAGGATACATTTTGAAAAGTTCAACCAATTTTCTATCCATCCATCCATTATCTATACACCGCTTAGTCCTCACTAGGGTCGCGGGGGGGCTGGAGTCTATCCCAGCTGACTCAGGGTGAAGGCAGGGGACACCCTGGACAGGTCGCCAGTCTATCACAGGGCTACACTTAGAGACAGACAACCAAGCACACTCACATTCACACCTACGGACAATTTAGAATCACCAATTAACCTCAACATGTTTTTGGACTGTGTGGGAGGAAGCCAGAGAACCCGGAGAGAACCCATGCTGCACAGGGAGAACATGCAAACTCCACACAGAAACTCCACGAACCAGCGACTTCTTGCTGTGAGGCAACGGTGCTAACCACCGATCCACCTTGCAGCCCTCTAAATAAACATGTAAATCATAAATAAACAAAGGCATTTTACCATTTTGTGTTGGACTTAGTGTTAATTCAAAGTTTGGACATTTTCGTTTTTACTGCAAATGTTGATGTTTTCAAATGTTAGTTGTCAGTTAAACCTTAAGGGACGTCATCTATCAGTAAATACAGTGACAGTCTACCATCAGCTGTGTCACGTTCAGGGTTAAATTTGACCTTTAGTTCTTTGGCTTTGGCCTCCATGTCCTTGATGCTGGCTGCTGGGTCGGAATGCTGGAGGCGCTTCAGCTCCGGGATCACGTTTTCTAACCAGGAAGTGATATCGTCCAGATCGGAGGTGGGCGGTTGAGGCTGCTGAGGGCCGACCTGCTGATTACACCTGGACTGAGCCTGGAGCAGCTCCCAGCGTTCAATCACACCTGAAAGAACACAAACATAGACTGTCATGTGCTACTGAAACTCTCAATCATTACACACTGACAGATGAACATTAGATGATGAAGGTTTGCTAGTTTGCAGTTGGAAGATGGAAGTGCCTGCTGAGAAAAGCATTCAAATAAATTAACCTTTGACCATTTAAATGGAACATCCCTTTACTGTGTGTCTGATGTGGTGTTGTGGTTTTACATATGTTAACAAATGTTCAGTTTTAATGTTTGCTTGACAACCTGGAATATCAAAATGTGCAGTGTAAGCGAATGGTCTTTCATTGATATTAAAGCTTAGCACCACAAGTAAAATCTAAAATCCTGAATTCTAAACTACAGTAATGATGACGGGATATTTGGTGCTGCTCTTTGGAAAGGTAATTGGCACCAATATGTATGAATATACCAGCTTAGAGAACCATACAAATGATTCTGCAGGCTGGAGCCTATTTTCTACAAACCACACACACCTAGCAACTTACTGTTTTGCAAACCAGTCTGCTGTCAGGAATCTGGACACATTCTCTACTGTTCCATCCACTTATTTCCATTTATATGTCTTGCAGCAGTGCAGGAATTCTGCCACAGTTGTGTAATCCATCACAGTAAACATCCTCTTAATAAGCAACTCATGTCTGCAAAGTGACTCTCACCTGACTGTTTGTCTGAGGCAGTCAGTCCTGTCAGACCAAACTCCTCCGGCTGCTCCTCGTCATCCAGGATCAGTGACACTCTCTTAATGTTCTCGATGCTGCCGCTGCACTGAGACATGAGACTCAGCTGGAAACACGACAAACATATATTTAGTGCCGACAGCTGGAGAAGGAAATGGACTGTTTATGTATTTCCAAGCCCCAACAGTTAGTTATGTTTGGTTTTACTACTGGAGAGAGCTTTTAGAGACGTACATAGCTCTGTTTCAGGGGGGTGCTGGTGAGGGTGGGTGTCTCAGCGCGTCCCTCTGTGTCGAACTTGTTCGCTGTGTGTCCTGGTGGCCGCCATCGAGGAGGCTCGTGTGCAGCCATAGACCTGCTTGAAACTGAAACACAAAGACAAATAAAAATAAGTATGGCGTTAACCCTCATCTCTGACAAAGTCCCTGATTCTAATGTTCAATGTGGGTATGCTGTCTTCTGAGTCTGCTGCCTGTTGATAACGCTCAGTTTAACAAGTGGGATGAGTGATAACAGGCAAGGCACCAGGCTTTCTGCTTAGAAGTCATTTGTCCTGGATTATTTCTGGTGGGACTTTTTAGGTTCTTTAGATTTACTCACTCTTTACAAAGATACTACAGTCATCCTCAAATGTATTCATACTCTCCCATTAAAAAAAGCTGTCACTGAAATAAATTGAATTTGACAAAAGTAATAATAAATAAACATTTTATGAAAATCATGACATTGCTTTTGAATTTTGGTTCAACAGAAATATTAAAAAACAAAAAAAACCAAGTAAACCATATTTTATTGAACAGCCCTTTGAGCCAATCACTGCAATCAAGTGTTTTCTGTAACTCTCAATCAGACTTCTGCACCTGTTGACAGGTATTTTGATTTTGGCCCACTGCTCATCAGTAAAGTGCTCTCATTTGTCTGGGACAGTTTTGTTTTTTTATTATTCTTCTTTTTAACCAAAATTCAAAAGCAATGTCTTATTTCACAAAATTATAATTTAGCATTTTTAAATTTATTATTACTTTTTCCAGTTTGTAGTTATTTGAGTGACTATTGTGAATTTTGCCTTTTCTTTAATGGAAGGGTATGAATACATTTGAGGACGACTGTACATGTGGAAAAATGAACTGTGTTATCTCAGCTGATGCCGTTTATGGTGCATTTATTGTGTTAAGAACTCCCGGCCTGGCAAAATGTTGACTGAGTTTCATCCAGGACAAGTCGCGAATCCAAATCTAATGATGCCACCTAAGCACAACTCACCCACCGCAGGAAATTCAAGCTAGTGGTAATTTGAGGCCATATTTCACATGGTTGCACGGCAAGAAAGAAAAATTACAGCACAGAGACCCAAGTAGGCAAAGCTTCAGCTGGAAACTTTAATCCCTGTTCACACCAGTGTTTAAAAGGACACTGACAAATGATGAATTAAACCTCAGAGCCAGGCTGACACACCGCATCCAGAACTGTATCCCTTCTTGCCAGCTGAATTGGTCTCTCAGTATTTACTAGGTGTTGTGAATAGCCAATGAAACTGCACAACTCGATCTGTGCCAGCTGCTTGTCTGTGTGATGAAGTGTTGAGAAGAAAATACTTTGAATTTACACCAAATGTAATCGTAATTATTGACATTATGCTACACTTTGTATGAAAAATGAATACAATATAGTAGATGTGCTTTTTATTGGTGGTGGATATGCATTATTTGATTTAAATATTCCTTTATTCATTTGATTTGTGCTGGGTAACTGGATGTATTTTGGGTTTGTTTGTTATTTTTCTTTGGATTAGGTGGACCAGTTGTACTGTTTTGTGCTTCTTTACGTTTCTCCTGTAACTGGTCAGTACATTTATTTCCTGTTGTTCAGTGTTATGGAGGTCTGTTAAGAGTTTGTTTGATCAGTGCAGATGCTTTATTTTGTTGCTTTTAGTTAAGTTCTGTTCTTTCGACCTCGTTTATGAGCCTGAATCTAGCAATACTGTTCCTCACACAGCACAACATTAATTAGATCTAAGTGATACATGAGCTGTTGGAAGATGTTTTATGGAAACTTATTTGACCATGAAGCACGGAGCTGTGATTGGATTTATGACGCAGAAAGTGAAGATGTTCTGGAGCGCACCCTGTGAGGAGGCTCGTGGGGTGTCTGGGACTTCGATAAATTTCTCCTGGCTGTCAGTCAACTCTGCCTCTGGGAGGAGAGAGGTCAGTGTAGAGGCGTATGGATGTCTCCAGATGTGTGCATGTGTGAAATAGATGTTGAGTTTTTTCTTTTCACTTTTATGCCTATGAAATCCCTTTAAGTCATATGTACCTTTACTGTAACACTGCAACATTTTTACGGACACCAGTTGAAAGCACCTTTACTTGCACTTTAATTAGAGAAACCGAGCTAAGGCAAAAAATTCATGGAAAGGTTCCAGGGTCACCATCCCTGTCTGATATTTTTAGTCTCTTTTGCAACATCCATTAAACATCAGTCATGTAAGGAGTAATACCAAGTAACGTCTGCATTTCATGGTTGTAAAGGGTAGCATTTTTTGCTTTCCCAGAATCAAACATGATCGGACTTTTCAGATGTGTGGTTCTGCCTGAGCAGCTATTTATAATTCAGATGTTTTAGTCGTTACATGAGAAACCCCATAACTCCGAGCTCTTTGTCCGAAGCCAGCTGTTCTCTTCACCTACAGTTCAAAATGATCAAACTGTAAACATATTGGGATGTCAGAGATGTCCATTTAGTAAAAGTTAACCTCCTTTTCAAGTTATGAATAATTAACGGTGTGGCTGTTTGGTGGAACAGGTGGGTGCTGTCACAGGACGGTCGATGTCACAGAAGCGCTTCACGTCTGCCTCAGCTCCACTCCACTCATTTTTGAATTGGCTAGGAGTTAGCTTTAAAACTGCGCTTCAGAAAACTTATGAGTGACGCCACAGAGGGTCTGTCTGTCTTTACATACAGTGTGTGGTTTGTTTGTTTGTTCCTGTTTGGTACGGTCCCTTTTTAGGACATGTGATTTTAATGTAAATTAATTTGCTAAATTACTCATCATGAGCTGTCAAGAAAGCAGTTTAAATTGTGCATCATTTGCTAACCATGGTATAGAAACATGTCAGGACATGAGTGCTGAGATTTTCCCTCATTACTCAGAAAGAGAAGAAACTAAAACAGGAGTCTGTTTAGCTTCTCTTCAACTCTGTGTATGTTAGCAGTAATAATTTAAAAAGAAGAGAGAAATGAGTTTACTATTAATAATCAATGAGTTAACTAAGTAGTTGAACTATTATGCTAAAATATGATGGATGTTTTCACCACTATTTATAGTTGTAATTGTGCAATCTATATATTTAAAGCTGATATAAATGATTTCTCCATGAGTTTGTTAAAGTACTGAACAAGCTGCTGTCAGTCTCTGGAGTTTGACTCTGCTCCCTGTGTGATTATGCAGAATGACTGCATGGACCAGTCTATGGATGACCGGTGTCCCAATTGTTGATTGTCAATGAATGAGTTATCGACCGGTCATGTTTTGCACCTCTTGGTTTTCAAAAAGTCATTGCAAGCTTTAGACTGGATCGACTGAACGACCGGTGTGAAAGCGTCCTTATCTGTAGTTTAGGAGTTTCCAGTCTCCAGGTACTGGAGAGTGATTTATTGTATCTTTTTGTCTCTGATGCATCTATTTGTGGGTCTCTGGTTTTGCGATCCTTTAAAAATAAAGCCATTACAGCAATAACAACTGAGGAAACATAAAGCAGTGTGTGAATACTTCCTGCTGAGTCACCAGTAATATCAGACACTATAAACACACCTGACAGTGCACTGTAATAGATTCCCTCTTCATCGTCTTCCTCCTCCTCCTCCTCCTCATCGTCCTCATGTGATGATGACCCTCCCACGTCTCCGGTGTGGTCCCACTCCAAAGGCAGGGAGTCCACACTCACCGGTGTCTCCCTCCCTGAACGCTCCAGGGGTGAGGTCAGCAGGTGGGTGGGCGTGGCCGGGAGGCTGCCGAGGTTCCTCCCCAGCCACGGCCGGCCAATCAGCTCCAAGCTGGACTCCAGGGAAAAGGTGGTAGCAGAGAGCTCTGGTTCTTCTTTGATCTGCCAAGACACAGAAATAGCAGGTACTCAGCCAGCTGTGAATATTTTATATGTCTGTGAGTCCACAGTGAGTAAAAACATGATCGGAGCAGAAAACATTCAGGAACTGTTTGTCATTCAAACGGTTAAATTACTACAATCAAAGCGTTTTCCTAAAACATAATGGCCTTTTTGATTTAACTTTCTTTTTTTCTTATTTTACAACTTTATTTGTTTGGGTTTTTTGTGCTCTATTTTAGCATATTTTTTTGTTCATGGCGTTGTTTGTAACTCTGATTTCCCTTCTAATCAACCAGTGTAAATGGGACTGTAAAGCCCCTTTCCCTAAACTCTCAGTTCAGTTTCTCATTTAAAGTGATGAATGTGTGGGGGTATTTCACTTTGAGGAGCTTATCTGGTTTCAGAATGTTAAAGTTTTTCCAAAAGGTGAAATTAAAGGTAGGATCACATTAAGTGTCAATGCAACAATAAGCATGTCTGTAAGCAGTGGTGCCAAAACCTACGAATCATTTGATAAAAAGCAAACCTGAAATTTGTTGGAAGTGGAAAACCTCCATTTATGTATAACATCACAATTGTGCTATATAAAGGGGCTTTAATTAATAGCAAAAGAGCTATTTGCTTATTTTAAATTTGTTGGATACATTGTTATGTGCATAAATAAGGTTGGACACTGAAGAATGTGTGTGTGCTCACAGGAGGATGGCTGAGACGCTGGTGGAAGCGGACCAGTCTGCTGAAAACCTCCTGGCAGTAGGAGTGCAGCTCCTCCAGCTCATCCTCTATCAGCGCTGCGTCCTGCGGTGAACTCTTCTGGATCAGACCCTCTCCAAACACTATCAGTCCGTCAATGCGCTCAGTGTTCAGGGTGATCTCCTTCTGGAAACTCTGCAGGGACAGAGTTGGATGGTTGGGTGAGAAGAGGTTGAGCCAGAAACCTCAAAACATTACTGCTAATAGTATGTGTAAAAGGCTCCAGTAAATGAAGTGGGAGAGAAACCTTCATTAAACAAAGCCCATAGTTGAAAATGGAAACTAGCTGCTTAAATGTTTTAACGTGCAGTTCCTCTAATGGGTAGAAGAAATGTTTCCATTTGGGAAAAAAAGGACATTTTCTATGGTCTCTGTAATACAAGCGTGTGAACGAGCTGAGCCTCACATTGAGCTGCTGTATCTTGTGATGGACGTCACTTTCTGAAAAGTGTTCGACGTTGGTGAGCTGCAGGTCCAGCTCAGTCAGCCAAACCAGCATGCTTTCCCTGGTGCCTTCAAATTCCTCCCTCTGGCTGGTAAAATACTGCAAGACAAATGACAACAGGACAAATCAAAGAGAGGAAAGAACTAATTGAATTATGCTCTTTAGTGACATTTTTGAACTGCTGTAGAATACTTTTCTTCATTCATGTTTGGACTGCAACATTAAGGAAGGGAAGTCATTTTCTTCTTTTTACGCGTCTCGTTTAACAATGAGCCGAAAATGAACCATCTGCTCTAATCACATCCTTTTTATTTCTGCACTCCTCAGAACAACTGAAAAGCCATGGGTGACTCAGCTGTGACCAAGAGTCGCTGGGTTCTCTGGCTTCCTCCCACAGTCCAAAAGCATGTTGAGGTTAATCAGTGATTCTAAATTGTCTGTAGGTGTGAATGTGAGTGTGCTTGGTTGTCTAAGTGTAGCCCTATGATGGACTGGTGACCTGTCCATACTGATTCCAGATATGTTTCCATTTTTGTGCTGTTTCCACAGAGAAAAATGAGCCACAGTAAGCTCAAATGTGACAGGAGTGGGAAAAAAAAAAAAAAAACTGAAAAAACCCCCAGAAAAAACAACAACCCAGAAATAGCATGGGGTTCAAGCTCCATTGGTTCAATACCAAAAGATAGAATTTTGCCCAAATTATTTATATCAGTGGGCAAATATTCCATCTTAACCTTTAAGCATATTGTAATCCAAGTGGTCCAGGAAGAAACAAGACTTTTAACTTTCTTTGGCTCTTTTGTTGAGACTTTACAAATAAAATCTGTGACAGAAAACTTTAGCAAAAAGTTATTTTTAGACCAAATCAGGTGAGACAGTATAAACAGAGTGAGAGTAGGATGTGATGGCTAATTGGTTTGCAAGAGCCAATAATGTCTATTTTAGTGCATTTTAAGCACATGTAAATGGCTGTGTACTGGTGGGAGGGGCTTGGGATGGAGAGGGGCATGTTGCATCCATATGCCTGTTGAATTCATATCACATTTGAACTGATAACTTCATATCCTCTTAGCTGATTATTATGAATACATTATTCATCTTCGGAGTTTTAAACTGCATTACCACTGCCTTGCACTGTGCATCCTGAACTATACCTTGAGCCTGCGGAGGACAGCAGCCACTCTCCGGTGCAGAGTGTCCCAGCGCCGGTTGCCTTCATGGACCATGGCTTTGAGCTGGCTGGCTCTGTCTGTGCGGTTCTCCCTGGCCAGGCGGCGGTACTGGTTGTTCACCAGTTCGAGCTGGGTCAGCCGCTCATGCACCTGCCTTTGGAAACCCTAAGGAAGAGAGAGGAGGAATACATAACTCAGTATGTGACTGAGTGTGATTTGGTATCTTCCCTCTCTGTGTGAAGCAGAGCTTAAACGACTAGTTGATTGAACAAATACTTGACCGAGCAAAATTTATCCTGTACCAATTTAGAAAATGGATTTATCATTTAAAGGGATAAAGAGTTTATTTGCTAATTTAAATATGTCGACTTGGACTCTAAAAAGTTGCAATGGGCACTGTTACGCAGACCAAATTATTGACTGATTGTCAGATCAACTGAGCTTAGTTTTAGGCCTAATGTCAAATAAACAACTGTTGAGTGAGACTTTAACAGGGTTTTGACACTTTGAGTGGGCTTTTTCAATAGTTTTGGTTGTGTGTTGTTCGTCCGTCGATGCAACGAGGACCATCTAGTCATCCTGGGGTGGTGGTAGTCTTGTTCTCTGGGTGTGCAGATGGCTGGTGAGGCCAAAATGCGCACGGAAGAGTCTCTGGCAGTGTGGACAGGGAATAGTAGCGGCTGCTACAGAGTTGTTGGCCCTGCTCTTCCGGGCCTGCCTCCAGTCTTAAGCTACAGAGATCCTGTTGGTCTGGCATGCTTTGGCGCCCTTGTGAGCAGCTGATCGCCACATTCCTCTGTCTGGCCGCCTTGGAAGCGTTTTCCTTGTTGTAGCTCGCCAAACAGCAGTCTCTTTGGGAGTCGATCGTCTGACATGCGAGCTATGTGACCTGCCCAGCGAAGCTGAGACTGCATCAAGATGGTGTGGACACTTGGCATGTCGGCACATGTTAGGAACTCAGTGTCTGGGATCCTGTCTTGCCACTTTATGCCGAGAAGTTTTCTGAGGCATGTGGTGTGGAAGTGGTTCAGCTTACTGGCAGGACACTGGTACACTGTCCAAGTCTCACAGCCGTAGAGCAGCACAGTGAGAACAACAGCCTGGTACACTTTGATCTTTGTCTCTGTGGTGATCCCTCTCCTGTTCCAGACAGTCTTGCATGAGGTATACATGGTGTGGACTGATGTGCATGGCTGTCTCTTTGTCTGGTTTCCTGCAGGGTTAGTCTTGGTTGTGTAATAGTAAAAAGGCAAACACCTTTAAGTCTGTCAAGTTCACAATTTAAAATTCATTAACTCCGTCATTTAAAATTTCTTACAGAACAACGACAATATCTAACCAACGAGCAAAAAAACCCGATCAAACAAAAAACAAAGCTACTTCAAGCCTCTGCCGACCTCACAACTGACCTCAAACTTCTTGAGCTCCTCCTTGGCAACAGTAAAAAGGACATCAGCAGAGTTTGGGTTAGCAGCAGTTCTCTCAGCCATCTTGAGCCAATCCTCGAAGCAGGAGTAGTCGTTGAGGAACTTACACCAGAGTGTCCACGTTTCCTCGATCCTGCAAGCAGACATGTCGGTTACGCCGCTCACTGTGGAGGGTTTCTGTGAGACTGATGTATGCTTTGTATGAAGCACTTTTATGGCATCTGAAGTTATGACATTATGTGTAAAAAAAACAAACAAAAAATAGGTTCTCGACAACTGAACAAGTTCTATGTGCTTGAGGGAGAGCCTGAGATAAAACTGAGAGCTCTCAAACAGGTACTAAGTGAACTTTGTGATTGAGCTGTTATTTTTTTGACTACCCTTTTGTCACCATGGACTAAATTTGTTCTTCATATATATCATAAAATATAGAGTAGATGAAGTTACTATTGCAGATAATGAGCCCAGAAGTTAAGATGTGGTGTGCACTAATCTGACTGGCTTAATGTGGGCGGAGCACATGAATGAATGCGTTGTAGTTTCTACCTGAGCCTCCTGTCCAGAGCCATAGCACAGATGGTCCTCCAGCGCTGGTCCAGGCTGCGGCTGGTTTCCTGCAGGGAGTCGCTCTCCGCCTCAGTGCCACCAGCAGCATCTTCGTCCCGCAGCAAAACGTCGCACAGACTGAGCACCGATGCTACGCCCTCAGTGTGCTGTTCAATGTCTCTCTGCAGCTCCTGAACAGACATAGAGACAGCCATGTACATCAGTCCATACCGTGTATACCTCATGTATTACACATATGTCCACAGAGTGAGGACAGTGAGGCACAGCATGAGACCACCACTCCCAATATTGCACAAAAGACAGATGTGAATTATTAATGATAATCAGTGACAAAGACTAAGAGGGAGTGACAGAGAACCAGAAATACAAAGTACAAATAACTAAAACAAGAAACAGCTGAAAAGAAAAGTCAGAAATAGAAGAGTGACAGAGACAATGATCACGTGATATAAAACAGTACAACAGTGAAGAGTCTACTGTTGGTAATGGATGTGAAGCTGTGTGTGTTTACCTGCTGCTCAGCCAGTCTCCTCTGGATCTCCTGTTCATGGCAGACGCTGTAGGTGATAGGCCTGGACAGCTCGGCCTCAATGCGAGAAAGCCACGAGCGCAGATTGCTCATGTTCTTATCCAGCTGCTGCACTGTCACCAGAGTCTCCGTCAGCTTCTTCACCCTAAAAACATACAAGCACGTACAATGTTGTATGAACTGTATCATCCAAAATTCACAATTATATAAAGAAATCGGGACTTTTAGATGCATTTGAACTTATTAATAGTGGGAATTAATCGAGATCAAACTGAGGAATTCCCAGCCTTTGTTGCCTGTAACCCTATAAACTAAAGCAATGCAACTGCTGACCCACAGTCCCCCAATGAGTATCTCTATGGTTTGTACACAAATCAGCTAAGGGGCGACTGATGACTGGCCTGAAGATAAAATGCATATCTTTGGGGATGTAGGTTCATGTTGTGACTCTTTGGAGGTCCAGTGCATCAGGCAGGGAACCACTGATCCTTTCTGATGTTGATGATTTTTAAAGACTATTAAGAGAAAATGAAAAATAAAATAAGATGAAATGAACTGAAAAAAAAATTAAAAAGAAAAAAGAGAAACCTAAAGAGCTGTAATGGATAGAAAGAAACGAGGAGAACAACAGAAAGAAATGAGAAGAAGAACAACAGAAAGAAAGAAAGAAAGAAAGAAAGAAAGAAAGAAAGAAAGAAAGAAAGAAAGAAAGAAAGAAAGAAAGAAAGAANAGAAAGAAAGAAAGAAAGAAAGAAAGAAAGAAAGAAAGAAAGAAAGAAAGAAAGAAAGAAAGAAAGAAAGAAAGAAAGAAGGAAAGAAAGAAAGAAAGAAAGAAAGAAAGAAAGAAAGAAAGAAAGAAAGAAAGAAAGAAAGAACGAAAGAAAGAAAGAAGTTTTGCTGTCCACTAACCTACAACCCTCTCAGGTATCCTTTACCAGATCTTCCAAAGTCACCATGGCAACTGACCCCCTCCTCAACACACACACACACACACACACACACACACACACACACACACTGCGCCACACTGACTGGTGTCATAGCAACGCATGGGACAATAAAAGCTCTTTTCTGAGGCTTAAAAGCCTGAAGTGTGCCCCATTTGGGAGTTTGAGTTAATTTCCCCATTTGATCCTTCCTCTCCTGTCGAGGTCCAGCAGAGCCTGTCAGGGCTGAGAGGGAGACGCTCTCCACCAAAATAATAAGCACTAAAAACAGCTGCGGGTGTAAGTGCCTGGCCGAAGAATGCATGAAAGGCTCCCAACAGATGCCGGACATTCGGCCAACTATAGATAAGTGAGCGTGTGAAGGAGAGAGTCGCTATAGATCTGTACTCATGAGATCCGCTTTGTGTTTTAGATCTTCACAGACATTTTGGATACTTTCTCACTTCTTCAAGAGGACAATCTGGATTTCAGTGGAGAGTTGTAAGAACTTAGGGTGTTTCTCTGCTGAAATGTATCCTGGGTAGTGAAAACTGACACCAAAAGCTGCAGTTCATCCATTCTCATTTTTACTTACATAAACAGAGTGAATGCAGGGCATCCAATTTTAGACTTCACACTTTATTTAATCAACATTGTTGGTGGCTTCTTGTGTTTAGACATTTAAGAATTTTGGCTACTACGACTAAAAATGCAGATGTGTCAGTTATGTTAGTCAAGCTAAAAAGATTTTTAGAAACATACTGTTATTCTACAAAGTAGAACTCAGGTTTTGCATCAACAATATACTGAAATTTCAAACAATATCCCGACTTGGGATTAGGACATCACCCTACCAACAAGTACCAACCAAAATGTGCCCGTAACACAGTACAGCCTAAACAAAACTGGCAAAAATCCAAATTGGTATTAATCACGTTGTCAGAGTCATCTGATATTTTCTAGAAAAATGAAATATGAAAGACAAAAATATAGAAAGATTAAGAAAAAACTCAAATGTAGAGAAAGAATAGAGAACCTCAAAACAAAAATGCAGTCAGAGAGAGGTGAAGTAAAGTGCAGAAAACACGTGAAGAAAAGAGAAAGACAAAGATAGAGACAGATGAGGATACAGAAAGAAGACAAAAAGCAAAGCCAAAAGAAAGAAACAAACAGATTGAAAACAAGAAAAAACAGAAAGAAAAGAAAAGGAAGATAAAAAAAACAGTATGAAAAAGAGAAACACAAAATAAGGAGACAGAAACTAAATGTCTGTTGCTGGTATTTGTGCCATAATTCAAGTGTTTCACACCAGTAGAGAGGGAAAAAAAAAAGTTTTCAGGCCTTAGTCAAAAACATAAAGTACAGCATGTCGTCAGTGAAGGTCTGTATGTGTAGTTAATGTCTCTTTTTGTTTATAGCCATGTAATCAAGACATAATACAGGCAGTATGAATTATGCCCAGAAAATACTCTTCTGCTCTGCAGCTACAACCATCCCAGTCAACTAACTAGTCTCTCTGTCCCTTTCACTCCCTCTCCACCTCTGACAGGCCAACAAAGGCCAGCAGCTTCATGCGGAGGCCAAACAAAGGCACAAAACCCGGTCAGGGGTGCCTGCTCAGGAAAAGGACAAGAGGAGAATAGATGGAGAAAACGGAGCAGAAAAGAGCTGGAGGATAAGAGAGGATATACGGTTGGAGGATGAACATAACAAAGTGCAGCTGACCACAGGAGGGCTCCGAGTTACGACTACTGACATTTACTCTTCTCACTGGAATTATGCAGCTCTTTACTGTACATGTATTTTATCTTTTAAAAAAAACAAAACATATTTACCCTTGGATTACACTATTTTCGCCCACATTACAGAAAACACGTCTTTGGGTCACTGTGCGATATAAACTATAGAGCAATTTAACTGTTCCTACCTGGTAAACGTAAAGACTTCACTATAACTGGTGTGCATGCACCTCAATTCTAAGCTCCACTAATCACTATTTTGATATTAACTTTGTGTACTGTAAAAAGGGTCTCATAGTAACAGAGCCCCAGCCCCTTTGATCAGATAAGCTCATTAGCTAACTATAGTACACTGTTTTGGATTTAAAGGCTGCAAATTCACCACACAGTTGAATGATACTGCCACCATCAACTAAGCATAAGCAGGCAGCTGATTCCAGTAATTAGCCACAGCCCAGGGCGACTGAGGACCACCACTTCATCAAGAATTCAAGGATCTCATCCTGCCTTACATGCAGTCAAGCCTACTAAAATCTGCTGATGAAGTCTTTGTGAGGGCGTCACTTTGAGAATCAGCGATTAATACATACCGACATACCCCCCCCACCCTGTTCCACCCTCCTTCACCGAGTCATCCCACTGACAGACTACAAAGGGTGGGGTCACCAGCGTGGTCATAGGGACATATGGTACTGTCTGAGACTTAAGCACAGCTTTTTTTCATGGTGGTGGGGGGCAGGTTGGGGGCAGGTTGGGGGTGCAGGGTTAGGGGTGTTGTCTGTATCTCCTGCTCCTCAACAGGACGGCCCCATCTGTCTGAGGGAGTAACCAGTTTACCATGACAGGAGCTTAACCTCTACAGTCTGTACATTAGAGGTCGTGTATTCCTGACAGCTGCAGAGCAGAGCGAACACAACAGCAGGTGGATGGACAAGCACAGTAGCTATTGTTTAATTACAAGCATCCAGTTAAAGCCTGTCAGTGCTTAATTATGCCTTTTACTGAGGAGTCTGCTGTGAAACACCTCTCATGCTGTGGGATAATGATTTCAATTTAGTGTGTGGTACTCAGCCAGTCTAAAACGTCTCAGACACACACTCACATACACACTTTTTTACACACCTTTACTTTGAATCTAACCATCTTTACTGCACCTGACAAATCACTGTTCGTCTTTGTAAAGTGCTTACTGAATGGCATAAACACACTAGTTATACACATCCAGTAATTTCCAACATTGTTTGCTTTGTTTTGTGTCTTTTGGAAAGTGCTTAATTGATACAAATACACACTCTTACATGTTAGTGGGTTATTATATTGTTCTGTGCCGCTTCCACGACAGCTGTAGCTGCTCTCACCTGGCTTCGATGTGGTGGAAGAGGTTGTGCCAGCGCTGGTTGACCTCCTGCAGTGAGCCGTGGACCTGGCTCTGCTTGGCCTCATCACTGGCTAACAGCAGCTGCTCTCCCAGCTGCTTCAGGTGGCTCTTGTTCTCGCTGAACAGGTTGATCTCTTCCATGCAGTCCTGTGGAAACATGACAAAAGATTATGCTGCTTTATAAGCACCAGTTATAAACGTCACCTCGAGCAGTGAACATTAGGGGCCAATTTGCTGCATGTTCACACCTCTGTTACCCCCATTTGGTCAATCTGTAATAATTTATACGCAAAGACATCACAAGTATGAGAAGTAACATGTGTATGTCAGTTCAGGTACAATAAAGGCAGCTAAGGATTTCTGTCAGTGTCCCATTCATTCAACTTAGCAAACACCTGTCTCCATACCCTGAGGCAGTTGCTTATTTCCAGGATGTGCCCTCTTTCTTTATCCATCCTGATAATTAAAAGCTTGTGTCAAATGTCACTAGTTTGCTCATCTCATCTAACAGGCCAAAACAATGATCATGAAACACTGAAACACATTATTATCTTGCTAACCAAATAAACATGTTTCATGACGAGAAAAGAAGGTACAAAAGGCTTTCAGTCATTGAAAGGACAACTGTTGTGTTTGAACAAAAGGCATGCAGCTATTCCATTCCAGGCCACCATCTGTTATAAACAGCATAAAACATGTTGCTTATGTATGGATTTTAATCATATGTCTGTGAGTGTTGTAAATTCCCTCTGTTGTAATTTACCAAACACACTGTCTTGTTTTTAGGGACAGGGTGTAAGTAATGTCCAGCATGTAGGTGTTACAGTGTGCATACGGGGGAAACCTAATATATTATACCTAGAAAGTAAATTTACATTTAAAGTGGTATTTGATGTTTGGGTATTCCTATTTTAACAAAATATATTTTGAGAGTAATGACATACTAACTACTGTTCAGTCGTTACATGTTGTGCAGACAGCTGTACCAAAATACTCAAAAGCCATCTTCTGATAAGGTGCTCTGGGATGAAACATTATTACATGGAGTCCTAATGTGAGTCTAACCTGCCACATGGAGACCTATGAAAGCCCCTGTATGTTATTAGAGAGATATTATAACCCCACATCCTCATACCTTCTTCAGTTTCTCCACCATTTCCTCGATGCTCAGATCTCCAACGTGGCACACCTTGTTCTCCATCTGAGTCAGCCAATCACAGAACTCCCTGTTCTTGTCATTGAAGATGGTCCAGGCGTTGAGGCGGTCTGCGATTTCTTGTCTGCGCAAGGATACCTAGAAAGAGCCAAAACAAAACAAGTGACATTTAGTGTCTTTGCACACTTGATGGCAGGAAAACATCTCATATGTCATAATATCACCATGTATTTTATGTTTGCACATTATTTTTTACATTGAAAATAGCTTAGTGCAGTTTTAAGAGCCCTTAAAGTATAAAAACCTTTAGTGCTGGTAAGTCACCTGTTGTTAGGGCTAAACTATAGTTAGAAATAGATGTTGTGAAGTTATGAAGACAGGGTGGCAACTAAAGGTGTGTATGATGAGTTGTGGTTTAATATTAGAACATTTTGATGCATCAGTCATCCAGTTGAAGCTAACTACGTGACTTTGACGATGATTTTTTGGAACAAACCAAGACACTTACCACTTTAGCAACAGTGAACAAATATATCTCAATTACAAAATAAAGTAACTTCTTTGCTAAATTCATTATATACACTCTGAAAGCAACTGCAAATGAAAAAGGTCTCACTGGTACAATAACAAAAGCAATACAACAGCGGTGCTACAGATTTTGATGATTGCCAGTCTAGTCTGAAACGGGGTTATTTGTTATGATACTTGTTGGTATGCATTCAGGAAACACTGTGACCCAAATATAATAAACAACAGCACATTAGCATACTGGAACTCTGTGCATGGAGGCCATTTAACCTGGTAAACTACTGAAGAAAATGTGCGGCTTGTTTCAAAATCCCTGAGGTAAAAAAAAAAAAATGGATGAGATGAAATGACTGTAAATCGGACTGAATATTAAATGTCCTCTGTTGTTACAGTGAAGTCGTGAGGATATTTAATCTTTATCGGAATCGGTAATCATCTGAATTGAGAGAAATCCCCAAGAGAGTCTGGCTGTTTGATAAAATTAACAAGGTCCATTTTCCTAATGACAGCTTAATGCCATGAAAACACCCTATTACATGAGTGAGGAGGGGGCTGATGATCTTTTCGAGGTTAAAGGGCTTAGCAGTCCCTCAGGGCATGTTTGAACCAGCAATATTTTACTGCTCAGTGGCATTTATTTTCTTTAAATCAGCCCCGCTTTGGTTTTAATGTACTAATGCTGCTGCGCCTTTTGGACTGTGGAGAATTTAGGGTGCATTGTGAGCTGCAGTCATCCTGGGAGGACTTTGTGCTGCCTGAGGAACAATAGAGCCTGCCCCCTGAATCCCCTTAGCCCAGCCAAGCCATCTGCTCATCGGACCCATTCCAGTGGCTTCCCCCACCTACAACCTGTTAACTATGCACTGAAAACGGCTGTGGCTCGGCTCTATGCCCCCTGGCCATGTCAGGAATGAATATAGATTAAAAATCTGAGGTGTGATCTAACAGCTGAGATCTTTGCTTTTTCAAATAACCTGAGTTCATCTTTTTTTTTTCCAGCTCTTTTTACAAATTAGCAAAAAAAAAAAAAAAGTAAAAGGTCTTAAAAAAGCACATGTTGCAATGACCTACGTGTAGACTTTTTTTTATATTAAACAGACAAATTGATTGGGAATACACAACAGGGCAGGATTTTATCTCTGATATTATTAACACTCAGTGACTGAAATGTCTTTCTTGAAGACATCAGCTGGATTTTAGGAAATTATATTTTCAGGTTTATTTTGGGACAAACCTGAGAAGAATGAAGTAGTTAACAACTGCATTATTTGCACAGATAACAAAGGCTACTACGCACATACAAAACGCATTCCTGGCTGCTGTTGCTTCATTTGTGAATCTCAGGAACTCCTGCCAAGACAGGAGCAGGTGGAAGCAGCCATTCCAACTGGAGGCCCAATTAGCACGAGTACAAATGATCCCATAAACCTAATAACTGACAAAAATGTCCAGGGCATGTCATAACCGTTGCTTTCTCAAGAACAAGAGTGCATTTGTGTTTAAGCCAAAAGACTTAACTGTCGGAATTCGAGCATGTACAGCGGAGCTACTTTCACCATTAATGCAGTTACAGAATTAGCAGCCTGTTCTGTTGGACAGCTTCATGTGATCGCTCAGGTTCCACACTGAGCCCGACTCTGGCTAATTACAGTCTGCAAAGTGACCATTTCAAAGCATGTGAATAAACTGCTGAGGTTTAGATTTTGTTTGACGCAGAGAGAGCTTTGTTTGGAACATTTAACAGCATAAAAATATGTTTTGGAATTTCTGAAGCAGACATGTTAAGAAATGAAAGTTAATTTAAAATGTAGGGAGGCAAGCTGCTGGAGTTTTAAAGAGAGGACAAGATGTAGTCGTTTTCCCTCCATGCACCTGCACAGGCTGGCTTTTTGTGTGTGTGTGTGTGTGTGTGTGTGTGTGTGTGTGTGTGTGTGTGTGTGTGTGTGTGTGTGTG
>NW_007578938.1:0-27927 GCF_000690725.1 Stegastes partitus | reverse complement strand
TGGTCACCGCCAAGAAACCGCTGGTAGCAACTTTTCCCTCCTTCCCTTTCCCACCACCCCTTCCCACCTGTCACATCTACAATGTCTCTCCTCCTCTGCTTCATCTTGTGGCCTTTTTCTATTTGCACAGAGAGATTTTAGTCAGTTCTCACCTTCATACACAGCTCTTCCCACTGAGTGTGGAGTTGCTCCAGCTGCTGCTCCAGTAGAGCCGAGTCACTGGCCGCGACATACTGGGACAGGTCCGTCTTCATGGTGGCCAGTTCCCTCAATCCACCGGCCAGTCGCTGCAGAGAGAGCTCGGTCTCCTGCATAACACACACATGCATGCACACCTCAGCACAAAGTCAGACAGCCACGTACAAGTAGTGCGTACACGCTTCTCTACCTCCTTCTTGTTCCCGTTCGCTCTGACCGTCCAGATTAAAGCGCTGTGGACGGGACAGCGGGACAGGGGGAGGGTTGAAGGGGTGGAAAGGGGGAGGGGAGTGAAAGCATGGGGGTATTAAATAAGGGAAAGGGGGGTAAACTCAGAGGCTCTCTGGTGGGATGGGGGGTAGCTACTGATGGAGTTGAGGGGTGGGGAAACTTTGGCCACTTTTCAGAAGAGCTGACCAGTTAGGGTCTTTTCTATCACACTCTCGGGGATGAGTTAAGCCGGGCTCACACAACAGGAGTCCTAACAGGTGTAAAAATCGGGCTTCACCCTGTACATAAGGAGAAACTTTGCTGATATTCTTCTCTGTAATCTCAGATATGCACACACTACAGGATTAGAAACAATATTAAGATTATCAAGGCAGAGGCAGCAGTCAGGGAGCACAGCACTGCCTCACGTGATCTCATGGGGAAGCAGATGTAAACAGAATGGAGAATGTGGAGGAGAAAAAAACTAAAGAAGGAGTCTAAAAGAGTCTAAAAGAGAGGCTAAATGTGGGAAATGGTTGGGAAGATGCAGCAAATAGGGGATTACTCAGTGACAACAAGAGGTGAGAATATACCTGAAGCTAGTGTGTCTCAAAGGGCTGAATGTTCAGCGTTGCCTGGCAGCTGTGTCCCAGGCTGTGGCTGCTAGTGTTAATCCTAACAGCGCTAGTCTGAATTTGTAAATATCAAACATGTTTGATATTTTTAGTGGCAGCCCCAGTGGTTTAAGGCCGGATTTGCAAACCCTCACATTATCAAATCATATTAATAATGGACCAAACCAAGATCCCAGACAAAATTTCTCCTCCGATTGTCAGGATGGGTGAAACAGAGCTCCTGTACTGTGAGTCCGGCTTTATTGGAAATCATGCAGCAACATCCTGTGTCAATGTCATACATACTGTACAATGACAATGTCTCTTCAAAAGGTCAATTGTTACTGGTACAGTCACACAATTAACACTGTCAGTGACCCTCACTGCCTGTTTTCCAGCAAAATCCGAATTGACTCTGAGAAATAATTTTTGTAGAAATTTTTGGTCCTTTGCAGAAAAGTTTTGGTTAATAAAGTTCTGTTAAAAACAAAGAGTTATTTGAGACAGCTGGTAGTTTTGTGCCGTCTGATTATTTGAAAAGCAAAATATAGACTCAACAAAAAAATCAGCATGGAAAATGACATCTTATTCTTTAAACTTCTTGAGGCTTAAAGCATTTAAAATAAATAAATTAACTACTCACCATTGTAACATCTGTGTTAATATTGTTAATGTTGTTCGGCAGAATCAAATCCACAAATGTATCACCGACACATGGATCATTTTATTGTCAATAGTCTTTTAGTGAGGCACAAGTTGATCCAAGTTCTTAAAAAAGTAAGTGATGAAATTTATTTTCCCGCCAATGAGTAAAGGAGTTGAGAAAAATACACATGACCGGGTTTTATTTATTATTGATGACAGTTTTTATCTAGCCCTGTGTATTTATTTCATGCAAAGTCATGTAAAAACTTTCATTTATTTAAATCACCTGAATAAGTGTCTCTTCCTCAGAGTCCTCTGGTCCTTCAGACGGTGGTTGCTTCAGCTTCAGCTCATCAAGTTCCGACATGATGTTGGTTATTCCATCCTGACACTCAGACCACATCTAACCAGGCAGCAGCACACAGAAAATGGAGATATGAGGAGAATAATCTAACAATAACATTGTTTGGGATCTGCATGCGAACAATCATGGAATTACATCAAACAAACAAGGACAACTAAAGTAAACACAGTGGTAAGTCATGACAGGTTTTTTTTGTTAATTTATCTGTAAATTAGATAAAAGACCAAAGTGTAGACGCTGTTCATTTTTTCAACATACAGTGGTATGCAAAAGTTTGAACAAGATTTCGTCCTGTGAATAGTGAAGTGAGAAGAAGATGAACTGAGCTCCAAAAGGCATAAAGTTAAAGATGAAACAGTCTTTCCAGCATCTTACGCAGGATTAGAGCATCATTTTAGTTTTGTACAATTTTAGAGTGCACAAGGGAAAAGAGAACATGGCAAAGGTTTGGGAACCCTAAGAGGTCTGAGGTCCTAGATAACTTTTACCACAGTCTTGGACCTTAATTAGCTTGTTTACAGTCATCGTTAGGAAAGGGACAGTGATGTAAATTTCAAAGCTTTACAAATACTGACTCCTCAAACCTATGCAGGATTAAGCGTTTTTAGCTGCTGTCTTGCCCTCAGTTCAGTTCGTAATGAAGAACAGTAAACCTTCCTGAAGAACTATATCTAGGATTGCTACAGAGGCAAACTACATTCTTCATTTCACTGAAAACGACTTAACGGAAGAGCAATTAGAAAAAACCCCTTTCTGCATCCTCACTACAAAATTCTGACCCAGTATGGTAAATACTCTGCACTTATACAACACCTTTCTACCCTCGTGGTACTCAGAGCTCTTCACAATGTGTTTCTCATTCACACACCGATGGTGACAGAGCTGCCATATAAGGTGCTTGCCAATCATTGGGAGCAACATGGGGTTCAGTGTCTTGCCCAAGGACACTGGAAACATGTGCAGGGGACGGGGATTGAGACGTCAATCTTTTGATTAGTGAACAACCTGCTCTGACACCTGAGCCACAGTCGCCCAGAAGGCATTGATCCAGCTAGTTCTGTGGACTGATGAAGGTAAAATGAAAAATTTTGACTGCAGTGGGGTACATTTTTGAGGAAAAATATGCAGAATTGAGTGAAAACGACACCTCTCCAACTGTTAAGCAAGCCAGTGGCATGGGAAACATTTCACTGGTAGAATGACAAATGCATTCAATTAAATACAGTCGTGACTCAATAATGCGACACTAAATGTGAAACCTTCTTTTATGTCGGATAGCAAGGCTGTCGGATTGTCAAGATGGAGGTCAAGATACAAGGAGAGCTTGCTTGAAGAGTAATTTGTTGTTAATATTTATTGTTTATAGTTGTTATAATAACTAGCGTATTGTTAGAACACTATGCATCGCTGGATTTCACACCTAATTGACCGGGGCAATTGTGCACATTCCGGCCAATTCAGACCCGTCGGAGCGCACCACTGGGGTGGAAGTGGCTGGAGCGCACAGGCAGTATTTGGCTGCTGATACCGGTTAAGCTAGTGGTCACACTTCTGTTTCCACCATTGGCGACAGTGGCGGGGGAGTGGTGGGCAAGATATGCTCCACCATTACCATCCATGCTTACTTCCACAAACACTGAGCACGTTTTCTGTGTGTGACGTTGTTGTGTCCTCTTCTGCGCATGCAGGATACTTTTGGGTCATATGAAGTTCACACAGAAGATCACATACAAGTCGCATTTAATTAGAAATGTGAACGAATTTGCAAAAAATCCATTTTGAGCATTAAGTCCTGCAGTCTGAACGTAGCCAATCGGTCAGATTGTTAAGTCAGATAATACATTTGTGATGTAAAATGTCATGTCGGAGTCAGAATCCAAGGCTGTCAGTATATTAAGGCTATTTTTCATGGGTTCTGTTTGTTTTTCCTGAAAACCTGTCGGATAGCAAGGTTTTCGGATTGTTAAGGGTCGGATTATCAAGTCACGACTCTAGCAGCAAATTCTGGAAGTTAACATCACACTGTCCAAAAAGCTGAAGATGAAAACAGGATTGCTTCTACAACAGTCAATGACTCTAAATACTTCTCAAAATCCACAGTAGACCATTTCTTACTGTAAGGTCTTTGTGAATGAACAAACTATGCAAATGAAACTAAACAACAGAGATGTTCATACAATACGGTGATCAACTTAGTCTCTTGGTGTCAGTTCGACTTTGTGTGTTACGTTACTTCATGTGTGATCTTTGACATGCTGCTCAGATGGATTTCCCTTTTCCTGTTGAGGTTAAAGGGGTTAACACAACTTTCCCTGACCTCTTTGGTCACCAACACATTCATAATTACCACAGCTCATGGAGCAGGGAAGACCGTCCAAAACTCTGACCAGACAAAGTCCTCCACCACAGCTTGGATGAAATAGAAGTCACAAGAATTGGACCAAAATATCAACTATGTCAAAGTAATAATCAGTATGTCCCCAACAGTCTGACAAGTTTTTCTTTCACTATAAGCAGACAAAAGACTGTGCTGACATTTATTTTCATAGAAATTTTTTTTTTCTTTTTTGTCTGTTCTTACAGTAGGCACTGCAGTGAAGGAATGAAAAGGACAGACACTGGCAACCAGCTGTCTCTGGATGTGGATCATGGAGAGATTTGAGCCGCTCTTTGATCCCTCTTGGCAGAAGCTCAGTGCCAGGGCAACACACCAGCTCCAGTGTGGTGTGTGTGTGTGTGAGTGTGTGTGAGTGTCTGTGTATTTGGGTGGGATCAGGTTCTGGATATGGGTCACGCAAAGCAGACACATCTCTTCTTAATATTACAACACATGCTCTCTCTTAGATTTTGTTATTTCAAAGCTATAGCCCTCGAAATGCTGAAACTGTATCAAGGAAAACTACAAGTAGAATCTGCAGCGGTTTCTCTGGATTCTGCTGATTAGTGGACTACTGATATTTATGTGCAGTATGTGTATAAAGCACAAAGAAGAGGACACTGGGACATTTTAAGAAATAAAGTCCCTTGGCGGCAGTTGAGAGTGAAGTTATGTTGAACAGTGCATTGACTGCTGTTCCCTAAATTCATAGGATGTGTCAGATGCAGTTTAGTTTTAGATTCTTACCAACTGTTTTTTATTTTGAAAAGTTTTATGTTAGGCTCCTTTTGCACTATATAAAAAAACTTTCGACCTTTTTCAAAGAAGTGAGATTTACATTTTCTTGCCTCTAAGTGCCATTTGTCAAATCTAAAATGTAAAAAAAAATAAAAAATTTAATTATGACATATTAAATATCAAGTGTTTGATTTTAAAAGAAAGAATGAAAATAATAAACTAAGGAGTGTTACCTGAACAGTGCTATCAACCAGGCCTCTTCTTCCCACCAGCGAGCAGCTTCGCTCCCAGGCCGCCTCTATGGCCTGGAGCTCTGACTGCAGTCGATTCTGACTCTCCGGCTCTGTCATGGTTTCACACAAATGTCTGCCAGCCTCCAGTGTCTGAGTGTACACAGGAGAGTGCAGACCCAGAGACTCTTCTGCGCACTTCAAAAAAACATGTGGGGAGACACAGTGTCTATGTTGAGCATTTCAAATAATTACATTAAACTTGGCACGATTTCAGCATTCCTCCAGTGGAAAATAAATAAGATTTTCATTCATTGACAGAGGCTGAAGGGCAAAGTTAGGAATACAGTAATCTCCACTGCTGTCCATACACACAGACCTGGTAATCATCCGCACAGTTCTGGAGCTGTTGCAGCGTGCACAGAGAAGGTCCAGTGGGGGGCAGCAAAGAGTCGACATCTGTCAGCAACTTCTTCAAAACTTTCAAGCCGCGGTGGAAGATTCTCCACTGGTGTAGCTGTTCCTTTGTTAATATTTGATTGTGACGAGCCAGAGCGATGGAGTGGAACCAGCTTTCCTTCACACAGGCTACTTGTGCCATGAGTTCAGATCTGTAAGAATCACAACAAGAAGTTCAGTTCATATGCTTATTCGGAGGAAAAAATGGAACTTGGTTCTTGGCATCTAATCAAAAAAAAACATAATACATTTGGAATTAAGTGGGAGATGAGTTGAAAACATGGTTGTCATAGAGATGCAAGGTTTTGCAGCTGGAATTCGGCTCATTGTAAAAATGAGCGCATAATTGGAGCGCATAATTGGAAAAGTAATAAAACAAGGAGGCACAGGCACAAACAACTCTGTCATAGTTGATTCATAAGGAATTTCTAAATTGTCTTTAAATCAGCAGGATATCAAGACTGTCTTACAGCCATGAACAGCAGTTCCAGCTGGGGAAAGACAAGGAAAATTCCCGTTTAAAGTCCCTAAAAACTTTGAAAGCTTTCCCAGCTTTTCAAAGACTCCAAAGATCCAGTTTAAGGACCGAGCATCAAGGAAAGAGACAACTCCCTGGACATGTACACACACTGCCTTTTGTTGTGTGTCAGTGTTTAATCAATCTGTGACTGCTATGAAAGAAGAGAAGAACGCACTGTGACAATTTTTTTAGATACGTTTCCTGAAAATGTATATTTAAATATGCAAATGAGGTATTATCTCAGTCAGATTAAAAATTCTAGTTTCATGCTGTTAACAACCAGAAAAAACAAAAACAAAAAAACAAAAAGACAATTTTCACAATTTTTTAGGAATATAATCCAGCAGCAAATGACATATAAACAAACCCCTCTGTGAAAACCTTCCAAATATAGTTAGAAATATAACTGGAAGTTTCTGTGTACGGAGAGACTGAAGACTGAAGACTAAAGCCACACGGATCTCTGATCAAGGTAGTATTTCTTGTAGAATGAAATGCTTTAAAATATATTCTACAGGTGACATTCTACCACCATCTACCATTTTGGATCTAAGACTCAATATTTCAGGGTAGCATGTGAAGAGTTCATTTGCAAAAACAGATAACTCCATCTTCACAAACCTTCAGAAAACCTACTATTCCATCGTCTACCTGAGCCAATATCAATCAAACTTAAGTTATCTCTATTTTTGTCATGTTATTTCCAATGAGTCAAATCCACTCAACTTCAGTTTGATTGATAAAACAACAACAAAAAAAGTTTTCTGAAAATCTACAAAAATGGAGTTATCTGTTTTTGTAAATGAATTCTTCAAATATTAATAAATACAATGATCTTTGGGGATTTTTTTTTTGAACAATATGGTTTAGTTGAGGTTTAAATACCATGCATGAAAAGACTAAAGGTGTTTCTATTGCTTACCTTTTCTCTCCTGTTTCTTTTTCCATACGCTTGACTGCGTCACAGAGCAGGCCCTGCAGAAGCTCATGTCCTGTAGTTATTTCAGCCTGAAGCCTCTGTGGGAGTGATTGGTACCAGCAGGAGAAAGAAAACCATTAGATTCATAGATCATTCATGTTTTCATCAGACTTGTTCATGATTACACTGGAAATGGCAAGAAAATTTTAATTACATTACCAGTAGAGTTATGGTGCAAAAATCAGTGTGAGTTAAAAAGTTCAAACACTCTCTGGTCACAAATGGCACTGAATGAAGCTCCATAACGTGCTGCCGTAATCTCAGTGATATATGAAACCAGCGTTTGTGCTGATGAGGTGGTTAATTCAGCTCAAGACTTATTAAAGGCACATTTCTGGTCAACATACTTATTATCTAGTAAAGCATGGGCAGCGTGCAGAGGAGCTGTTCATCCAGAGTTCAGACTAATCTGCAGCTGCAGGGGTTGGAAAAGCCTTTTCAACAAAGAAAATTCTCCAAGTGAAAATACCTGGCAGCTTTGCTTTTCAAGTAGAGTCAACAGAGTAATATGATATAATGCAAGCTCTTTAGTTTATTTGTCAATCACTAAAGGAGGCAAGTTAAAGGTTGTTTATGTTTGTCAGATATGAATCTCAATAATGTTTCTGAAATGAAATACGTGACAAGTGTGTTTTACCTGATGGACAGCCAGCATCTCCTGGACGCTTGAATAACTCACAGGTTTGCTGCACACTGACTCTTGCTTAAGCTTTTCCTGGATAGATGTCAGGTTCTTACACTTCTCCTGAAAGCTCTGGGAATGCTGACGTTCAGCCTGCAACTTCCTGCAAAACAATGTAACACACACACATGCAAAGAGTTCAAGACCGCAGCAGTTTTCTTTTAATGTATACACTGAATCTTGACTCATGCAAACAGATACAAACACTATCACATTTTTTTTTTTAAACTTTCAGAGTCTCTTATTGTGCTCTAAATTCTCACGTCTCCAGAATGTGTGAGCTTAAAATACTACTAATAACTACTAACAAAATGGTTTATTTCACCACCTGATGTCAACTGGTTAGTTTGGGTTGCACCAAAGCATAACACATGAAAACACACTAACCCATGCAGTCTATTTATTGGTTTAAAATCACTTTTTAACATTTCCACTAACTCTCATAGACCCTCAGCATTACTATTTCCACAGAGATACCATTTCCAGGGGTGCCAAAGGAATGGCAGTAGTGTCTTCGTATTTTCAGTTTTTATTTTACACCTCCAAGTCTTTAAGACAAAACACTATAAAAACAAAAAATAGAAAGTCTAAAAATAGACTTTTGAGTACTGGACGAGTGACAAATTTTTATTTTTTGTTTTCAATAACATGATAAATTTAGTCACGAGGCCAAAATAACATATGTTGCCAAAATGTCTGCCCATTTATACACTTAATACCTCACAACACCTTCCATTTGTTACTAAACTGTAAGATATGTAAATAAATATTGAAAATACTATTTTATATTGGTATAAGTGCTTACTCTCATTTTTATTGTTCTTTCTAATTGATTTTTATTGTTCTAGTTTATTTCTTTTATTTCTTATACAGATTCACCAGAGTTAAATTCCTTGATTGCGTGTACAAACTTGGCCAATAAAGTTTCTGATATTTCACAACTATTTCGTGAACTGAACTTTCTCACCTGTTCATGTCAGATGCACCAGTCATGCTTTCAGCCCAGTCCCTGCTGAGCACACGCAGTCTCTCCCTCTCCTGCTTCTTCAGTGTCATGCAGCTGCTCATCTCCTTAATCTCCACCAGTGATGGGAACAGATCACTGAGCTCCAGGAGAACTTGCTACAAATTTAGGATACAATGAACATAAAGCACATTTTTAGTTTAAGAACCCACAATCAAAAAGGATTCAAACATGAGAGCAAAAAACAGTGTTAAGGATGCTGGTTTATGGGAAGAAAAATGAGTCTGATTAACCTCCACAGAGTCTGTGTCCTTCAGTTTATGCAGCAAGTTCTGTGTCTGCTTTTCAAGGTCCTCCAGTCGAGTATGAAACAGTTTCTGTTGGTCCAAGTTCTCCTGCACACAGACAGAAATGCAACCACTTTAATACCAGCCTGGACTTGGAAATTTGAACATTCAATTTGAACGAGACATTATGAATTTAGTGTAACTTTTTGAACAGAACATCTTCCATCAATCACTGAATTGTAGGATATATCATTTTCTTACCTGAAGACTTGTGTTTTTCCCTGACATGGCCTGGTTCAGCAACAGAATGTCACGTGACAGCAGCCTGGTCTCTGCTTGGATCAAATTAGCAGCCAGAGGTTCTAGCTGTCCAATAAGAGGCTTGGACACCGCCAGCACTTCTCCCACGCTGCGCTGCAATTCTTCAGCAGCCTCCTGCAACTTCTGGGTTCAGAAAACAGCGAGTTAGATGGAGGAATAAAAACTGTTTATTGAATAAATGCTTCCTGTTTTTCATCATCTTTCCAGTTTTCAGCTTATTTCATTCATGCATGTTTAAAAAGGAAAGATCAAAACATTGTAGCTGCTTTTTATCCTCGTGGAAAAACTCCTGTTTTCCACAAATGGTTTTAACTTATATGTTCCAACAAAATAAGCCCTCCTGAGTATTACAAAGAGGGCAGAGGTGGAAAAAATACTTGAATGGAGCCCAAAAGCCTTTTGTCTACGAATGAGCAAAACAACATATAATACCAGACTACGCATAAGAGAAGAGGAAATCAGGTGCATGAACAGAGAGCAGAGCATCGCTGATATTTCTGCCCATAAGTGCATGCTGACTGTTCCATTCCAAGAATAGGAGACCAGTCACTGAGAAAAACATTTAATTAAATTGTGAATGTAATGTGTGGACTCCCTGAACCAGCAGCGGCACAGGATGAGTCAAGCAGAGAATGTCTAAAAAGTACTGCATATAGTGACCATGGAGACCAAGGTCTATAAAATCAGGTTATTAAACTGGTTCTGCTGGCTCTTGATAAACTTCAGTAGTTCCAGAAAAAGCTTTCAGTTCAATCACTTAAAATGCTTTGGGTTTTTCATATGTGTGTGTGAGCCCTATGAACCCCCAAATCCACAAACAGGTTTTAAAAATCTCAAAAATTACACCTAATATTTGAGCAGGAAATTGATTTTTTTAAAGGATTTTTGGGCTGCATAAGTTTGAACTGCAGGCTGTGATTAGCTTAGAAGCAAATTAATAATGTAAGCAGTAAAATATTATGTAGAGCCACCATTTTTTTGCCCAGTACATCTGTGGACACTTAATAAATTGTTGTACATACTGATACTGATACACACTGTCTCTCGACTTCTAGCCATGGTTGTTCTGTTTCCATAGAGGTTCAGGAAAAACTTCTTGGGGTTCAAAGGGTTAATCAAGTCAGCACCAATGGCACAGAGGTAGAAGACCCATCCTGTCTGATATTGCCATATAAAAACAAATTCATCACCATAACTTCTCTCTCAAAAAAACAGTCAGGATTGAAGGTTGTTTTTTCAGACTGAATAAATGGCATTTCTAAACAAACAACACGACACCAACGACGTTATTTTATAACTTATGAATAGCTGATCAAGTAGTTTTAATACCTGGTATTTGTTTCACGGTCATTCAGTGATTCATGTCGGGATGTTGTAGCTCTACATGAGGTATGAAGCAGCTCATTTCCAGTAACTAGCTGATAACAGCGTGATATCACTGGACTTTTAAACACACTCATGCTAAATATTTACGTTCTGCTAAAAGCCCCACACTCACCTGTACTGAGCGATGTGTGTCCTGTTCAGGTGAAAGTGAAGAACTTGACAGCTCCTCCCACTGATGCCGCAGGTTTTGCAGGTGAACAGAGCAGCTGTCGGAGAGGCGAGTGTACTCCTGCCAGAGGGAAAGTGTCTCTCCAGCCTTCATGTGCTCGTCTTTTATCTCCTGCACAACGTCGTTCCACCTGACGAAGTCACAAAAAATTAGTGACACAGGAAGACTACAGCTGTTTGATTAAGCTCATGTGATTTTACTAAATTTTCAAAATAAAAATGAAATTATGCATAATAAATTTTAGTGCAGTTGCTATAGAGGCAGATAAACAGTGACATAGTGTCAGAGAGTCTGGCCTTCTAATCTAAATAATTGTACGGTTACATTTTGGTGTGCACTCTAAGTTCATGAACGGGCTGCTTCAGTTTGGAAACAACACATTACTCTTTCTTTCAGATAATATTTTCATTATTTTTTCCTGTAATTTCCCCGTCGGGTTTCCATCATAGCAGTAATATATTCAATCGCATAGATATTATAAAGACGTTTCCTTGCAATCATCTGAAGCAGTGTTTCTTCAAAACCTTCATTTTTAGAAGCTCTGTTTATATTCAGTCCAGTGGGTTTTTTATTTTACACGTTTCTTTTTATTTTTTATTATTTTGTTTAAAAAATGTTAAATAAAAAATAACCTTCTTAGTGCTTAATGAACATTTAATCTGTTTGTATGTTTGAAAAATAATCGAAATGATTACATTTGAATGACAGGTTCTCACTAGACAGTCACTTGATCTTTTTTTCTTTGATCCACTGATTCCATTTTGCTCATTTCAGGCCACTGACCGTTTTTGCTCTCCTTCCATTTGATCATGCAGCGCCTGTGCTGCTCCAGGATGGACAGTCTGCACAAGACTCTGATGGGATTTGTCTACAGCCGTCCAAAGCTCTTCTCCTTTACCAGCCTCTCCCTGGAGTTGCTGTGTAAAGAAAATCACCTTTCATTCATATTCCCTCCTCAGAGGTATATTTACTTCCCAAAAACCAAGTATGTGGACTGAAAAGCTTAACATCTGTGAATGCCCACATCTTTCCTGAGCATTTAGACATTGGATTAACTTGCTTAAAGAGGTAAAGCAGAAACAATCTACTTGGATTAAAGTGATGATCCTGATAATAAATAAATGAAAAAACAACAACATGTGATTAGATCTTCATGTAGCTGTAAAGCCTTTATGTGCACGTGGCAGTATGATATGATAAGACCATCATTGCTCACCTGGACGAGGTCTGAGTATCCTTCTGCCTGCTTTAGTGAAAACAGAGGAGCTTGTTGATGCTGCAGGGCACAGCGCACCCTAGTGGTGTGCAGGATAGCATCCCTTAGATTTCTGTGGAAACAGCTCCAGTCATCCACAGTCTGTTGAAGAACTGGCTTCTGAGCTTCCATCTGCAAGGTGCCAGAGGGAGAACTGGATGATGATTTGTAATTCAGCTTATCTGACAGTTGAGACGATTTCTGAGGTAGAGGTTGATGTTAATACAGCAACATTAGAATACTTGTAACAAAATGATCAATGTGTCACTAGTCGATCAATGACTTAGGTTGGTAGTTAGATAGCTTTGATCAGGCACTTTAGTGAGAAGATATTTGTGTTTTGTACATTGAATGGAGGAGTCATTGATTTTAAAAGTAATATATGAAAGACTTGATCTGTTTCACAAATAAAATGGACACATCCGAATGTGGTGACTTTACAGAGCAATGGTATTATGCTTTATATTTGCATTACATTTTGCATAAATTATGCATAAATTGTATTAAACAAATTGGGGGAAAAAAGTGGTTACAAATAAGGAACTTTTACTTAAGTGCAATATTTTGCAACTTCAACAGGCTGTTTTTGCATCGCAGGAACTTGCGTACTGTTTTGTGGTAGCCTCAACCACATACTGAGTGTGTGGGGAAGAAAATGTACCTACTTCAGTGTAGGCACATCTGAGCAGCCTTCAAAATGACTATTTACACATCTTTCAGACACAGAAGAGTTTACAGTTACTACAGATACCCTCTCCTCAGCCTGGCGTTAAATCTTTATTCTATACAGCGATTCAAACATTTACATGCTTCTAGCAAGCAGTTGTGCTTCTGACAACCTGAACATGTTTTTCTATTTAGCTTCTTTTTACCAACTCCTGAGAAAAGTAAGGGATTACTACAGTATATTCTCAGCTAGCTGCTAACTTTGTCTGCTGGGCAACGTGAGGAAATCAGAGCTTGGATGGCTGCATTTGGAAACAAGTCTGATGCGATAGTGAAACAAACTAGTGAAGGTGAGAGCTATAAAACCACAACAATATATTTGAAAACATGAAAACCCTTTGAGGTGAGGGAACTGGAGCACTGAGTGATGATTCACTGTAAGTGACCCCTTGTGTACTTCGCAAGCATAAAGAACAATATGATCACATGCCATGTTGTTCAAGCTGTTTATAATGTCTCACGGTACTACCTTTAATTCCCTGTTGCCTGGAACAGAATTTTCCATGTCAAGATTGCGGTAACAGATTTACTTTTACCTGTTGACTAAGATCCCTGCAAGCATGACTGCTGCTCTGTGCCTGGGTAGAAAAGGCAGAATCACATGGGTGCTCCCCTCCCTGTTCACCATGCGCTCGTCTGGTTTGTAGCTCGTGCACAGCTGAAGCCACCTCCCTCACTCTGCCCGCAACAGCCTGGAAAAAAAAAAAAACAGCAGCCTCAGATCAGATCAGGAGAAGATGCTGCGCAAAACCCGCTGCTCTGTTTGCTTCTTGTTACTGTACCTCCCACTCCAGCAGAGCCTTGCGAGCCACAGTTTGGCTGGTGGGCTGCTTCCACTGACTCAGTTGTTGTTTCTGCCGCTCTATCCAGCCGTAAAGACGCTGCAAATGTCTCTCTCTTCCTGCACAGTTATGATGTATCTGCTCAGCTGCACGAATCTGAGAAAGTAAAGCCAAACAGTGGTTGATTCATGCGTAGCAAGAAAGTCCTGAAAATTACAAAATGACATTCTTTTAAGTTTGTGTGGTTTCCATTCTTGTTGCCATAAAGGGAATTATAGTTTGTTTGGTGTTCCAGTAGGAATATCAGTTAGTTGCCAATATTTGTGGTGCTTTAACATATTTGAGATTTGAGTGTTTCTTTTCTCTTGTCTGCAGCTCTGCTTCCTTTTACATATATTTTACTTATTAGCCACACTTGGATCCTCTGTTGTCATAAAAGTGGTCTTCTTCACTTTAAACATTGATGAAGATACAATGGCATTTTTAAATTCAGAGTAGCAGAGGTCTCTCTGTTAAACATTAGTAGCTGAAATAAAGACCTGGCTCTGCAGCTCCCTCTGAAAGTGCTGCCACTTCAGTCTGAAGGTTCCCAGTTTCTCTGTGAACATTGTGCGTTCAGAGCGGAGGGCTTGGATGTCTGCTCCCGCCGTCTGAGCTCCAGGCTGGCAGAGGAAATCCAGGAGGAGCTGCCCATTGGCCACAGCTGCCTGTAACACCTGAGGAATAATGTTTCATACAAAGAAATTCAAACATCTATAAAAAAAAATTTAAAAAAAAGTCAAGCATGCTGAGAAGTTTCTTTCTATATTTGTACGCACAAAAAAAAGATCCCTTCTACCACTGAATTTCTTTTTTCAAGTATAAATTTCTTACCATTAAGTACTGTTAATAATTATAGTAGTAGTGCTTTTAGTGCATGATGAAATATCATCCATGCTTACTTAATTTGAAATAAATATTTCGCTAGTTATCCCCAAACAACTGGTGATTGTTTAAAATAAAAGCTCTGACATTAAATAAACCTCTCACATACAGCGATTCTACAAGGAGATGCACGGAGAAAAGTCAAAGTAGAGGCAGAGGAGGTATAAATACCTGGTAGTGCTGCAGGATTTCAGCGATCTGAGCTGCATTTGTGGCCTTCAGGACTCCTTCTTTCTCCTGGGTCAGCTGAGCCTCCATGTTTTTTAGCCGGTCCTCCAGGTCTGACAGCAGCTCCACCGATGGATGTGCTGCCAGCAGACACTAATGGGCATGAGCCGAGAGAAAAGAAAGGGAGTTTAACTTTACATGAGCGGATTTCCAAGTGTTCAGTTTCTTAAATTGCTTTATTTCATTTATCTAGAACGATAATCATACATTAAACATCTGCCCGGCTACAATCAGACCTTTGTACATATCCAGATTCTTAAATCTTTCTTTGGTAGAGAAGATCCTTTCATCTTGTCCTGAGGTGGCTGCCAAATTTCAAGACATCGAAATGAAACTTCTGCAAGATAAGCCAGGCTAAAGTAGTTTAATGTTTAATATAGTGGCAAATACCTGGTTCCATTCACTGGTGAGGAAAAATTAAACATGACCTTCTCGTTGATTCCTAGTCCTCCCTATCCTCAGCCACCCCAGAAATAATTTCAGCAGGGTTTAACTGTACACTCCCTTAACCAGAGGAGATTTCTCAGTGCCTAATTATTTTTGAAAACCAACAGCAGTTACATGAAATGTGAAACGGACCTACTAACATGACCACTAGCATGTTATAAAAGCTGGAGATTATTTAGGCCATTGCATTATTTACCATAAGAAAATCATATGAACGATTCGTCTTGCAGTAACAGTAGGTTTAGTTCACCTGCTGCAGCTGCTCTCGTTTCTTGGACAGGTCAGAGGTCAGTGTGTTCCAGCTGACCTCCAGCTGGGTGAGCTGACTTCTCAGCGCAGGACAATCAGCTTCCTGCAGGTGGAGGAGCTTAGTGCCATCCTTGGATACAGACGCCTTCAGCACTGACATGGCCTCCACTTGCATGGAGAGGTCCTGAGGACAATGTCACATTTAGAAAGCAGCTCAATTCTGACCAATGGATGTTTTATGAGATGTTTTAATTTCATTGTCAACCTGAATAGATCTTTAGTTAGGGCCAGCGGCCAGTAGAGGCCATTATAAGTCCATCACAGTGAGTGTTTAATACTGTGATATTGTGCTATTGTAATTTGCACTCTCTTTAGCCAAATCACAACTAAAGCTGATGACAAGTAGTCAGGCTATAAGTGGTATACTATACCACATTAGTCAGCAGATTTTATTCATTTATGCAGGATCATGTTACAGGTTGTCTTTGTGCAGATATGATTCTGATCTGGACTGGGAGTTAGACACTACTGAATAAGTTACGGTTTAGTTTTTATATCTTCTGCCAACATTGTAATAGCTCACATTATAATAACTTGAGTTTGACCGAAACATGAAACCAACAAATAAAAACACCATCGCACCAAACAGAATCTCACCCCGAATACATACATAAAAACAAAACAACAGAAAGTAACTCTTTTGACTGTACATCGGCCTAAAACAGAGTAAAGACTGCGATTTGATGCCTTGGACTAAAAAAAAAAACAAAAAAATTCTTTATTTGACAGTTTTTTTTTTTGTTTGTCTGTTATCATTGTTAGATCACGAGCAATTTGATGAGGAGACGGTAGAGCCTTACCAGCAGCTTGATCAGGTTGCTTTTAACGCACTCCTGGCTCAGGTCAGAGGTATCTCCCTGATCTGAAAAAGTCTTCAGATGTTTGTTGGCACCAAGCAGCCGTTCACTGACCGCGGCAAAGTCAGTCTGGAATCTATGGGGAGGATGAGAGAGCACACAGGTCAATCAGTGGGGCAGAACATGACTGCTCCTTCACACAGAGTGAGGTAAGGACTCAGGCGTGAGTCCAATAGTGGTAAAGAAGTCTGTAGATGAGTGACATGTGTGTTCTGTTCTGATTTCATGCTCGTACACATTTAAAGTCTCTTTCTGGTTGATGGTTTAACCTCTAAAAACCCAAACGTTTCATATTAATATCCATGTAGATAATGCCTTCCTGCCTTAGAGCAACCTCGATGTAATTTTACACTGCTGATTCCTCTACAATGGCTCTATGTCCCGTCTCTATCTACACCACCCACTGCAGCTCAGCACACCAGCTTACCTATGACTCTGCTCAAACACTGCAACTACTCTATGCTACACAATTGCAAATTGTAATAATTTAATGATTCAGCCACACATGCATGAGAAGAAAAACTATTCTGAAGAAGAATAGCGCTACAAAAAGTTCCACCCTGCAAGTTGACAGGATTGTTTCCTCACGTTTGTTATCTATGAAACCCTGAAAGTCTGAATCTGTGTTTTTAAGATCATGATCAGTGCAACTTCAAAGAAGAAGAAATGCTCAGTCATAGTGTTGACTGCTTATTTCACCTGATATGTCTTCTGGCATTTAACAAACACTGTATGGACACATTAACAAGCTAAAAAAAACTAGATTTTCACCAGAGGTGATATACTGGGATTACTGAACAACAGATTGTTGAATGAAGTCATTGCTGTAAACTAGGGAATCTCATAAGGAAATCATTTAGGAATTAATTTCCCATGTCTGTTTTTCAGCTGTCACATTCTAAGTGTAAACAAAGTCTTTTCACTCAGATTGACTGACTAAACCACAGAGAGCGTTTCTGGGCATGATTAAACATTTGATAAAGCAGAATCCTCCAAATGTGCTCTTCAGCCTGTGGTAAGATCACGAGTCATTCACATATTCATCTTTTTAGATTTCACACTTTTGATGGATTTAGGGTTGCTCTTCTGCTAAATCAGCTTCAAAGTTATGTGTCTGATGAATCTTTTGAATTACTATTTAAAAACACTGCCAGATTTCTCGCTAATACTTTCCTTTTGCAACCTCTATAATTCTCCTGGAAGAAAAAAACTGCGAGGAAACAAGCAGATGATGAGATGAAACTTGTGACACAAAATTCATAAATGAAAGAAAACACAAATGACCTGTGCAATTAAAACAAATGACAAGAGGCCATTAGGTGACTCTATAATCACAGGAATATGTCTGTACTGTACATAATCTTACATACTTAATGCAAGACTAAAGACTGTACAAATAATCTTAAAAGGACATGTATTAAGACTGGCAGGTTGGGAATCAGCATTCAGTTCTGTTTAACAGTCTTTTAATGGGCCTGGCTCTGTAAAGAAGAGAAACTTTATCATTTATTTCTACATTGACTCTATAAACAAAATTGCTAATATGGTTGTTCCAGGCAGTAACATCTGTAATCCTGCTCAGGCAATAATTAAAACTGCTTCGAGATAATATTGATAGAAAAGCTACGTTTTCTTTAATAGATGAAACAAGTTAGTATTTCCGAGCCTGGCCCACCTGGCTCGAGTGTCCTGAATGTCTCTGCAGCGCTGGATCTCTTGTTCTGTCCGCCTGTAGACACTCCTCCATCGCAGCTCCAGAGCGCCTCCTGCCTGACTGACGCAGGCAGCAAACCCTGGCTCTGCCTGCAGCACCTTCCCCTCGTCCAGCAGCCGTCCTAAACCAGTTCTGCTCTCATCCAGCTGGACCAGCGTTTGCTGAATGACAACAAGACTTATCAGTACTTATGCACATTTTCCCAGATTCTCTTGACAGGCAGCTTTCACGGCAACGTTTGAAAAGACAGGATGGGCTAAATATGCAGAAGACGGTGAGTTAACCCTCTGAACCCCAAGTAGTTTCTGGGGTTTCTATTGCTGCTGTCACTTTTTTTAACTCACTGTGGGTTAATTTTTCACTGCAATCTAAAGTCCTGCACCTCTGTGGAAACAGCACACACATGGCTGGAAGTACAGAGAGCTAAAATGGCTTTTGCAGTATGACACAGTTAGAATTCTATAAATCGTGAAAAATTAAAGTTGAATGTGTTTGATTGTTTACTTTACAAAGAATAGTACAAAATACAAAAATACAAACAAACCGGAATTACCATCTACAACATCTTTCCAAGTGTCAACAGGTGTTCCCAATATTGACAAAAGAGGTAGGTCTACATGCAAGAATATTTAACTACTTACATTTTTATTTTTTTCCATACTTGTTTTGTCTCCTATCTACTCCGTGGAAACACAGCCTGTGATTTTTTTGTTATGTGACTGTTAGTTACAACCGAGTCAGTCGTGGCTTTTCTGGTGAGATGAAAAGCACAGAATTTTATTTTATTTGTATTTATTTTTTCAATTTCTTTTTCTTTTAAAAATTAAATGAGACTTGTAAAATAAAATAACTATCTGACAATTCTTTCTGTTTTTAGTTTCTGGCAGTGATAAATGATGTAATTTGGCATTTTTAAAGACAACATGCCTTTAAAACCTGCTGGTATGTTTTGGAGTTCAGAGAGTTTAAACACATCTGTCTGAAAAGTGTTAAATCGCTTTTAAAGTGGATCACAGAGAAATGAAAAGCAAGTGCAGAGAATACCTGCAAAGTTATAACCATGAGGAAGAAATAAGAAGAAAGATAATACAGGAAAAGAAAAACAACAAATGTATCCCCCAGTCAGTAAAACCAGCTCATTATCTGCTATAGTAACAGCTTTCTCTGTCTCTACACACAAATCTTTGTCTAATCCAGTTCGATTCATACCACCTAATAAAGTATAAAAACTAAAAAAGCAAAGAGAGTTTAAAAGAAGTGACCTAAAAGAAGACATGTTTCTACATTTCTATGCCTGACAGAGAAACACATACTAATACTAGGCTGCTGGCATGAGACCATTAATTTCTAAAGTCACATTTATTATTTAAGATTTTCTTTTTTCTTAATGATCATTTTGAACATTTCCAGTGTAACTATGATGTATTTTAAGAATATTTCAAGAAGAAAAATATTTTAACATCAATGCAAAATTTTCAAAATTTGGTGAGGGTGTTTCTTCTTTTCCCTAAACATCGAACAATCCCATGAATCTAGTTCAAAAGAGGCACAAACGCCTCAACAGATTAATGAATTGCAAGTACAGCAGGTCAAGTTTTGATTTAGTGCAACTGTCATCTGGAAACAAGTCTTCATCTAATCATGACACTTATGCAACATATCGTCCAAGTATGGTCTTTGTAGTTTGTAGGAGGCATTCTGGGAAATACGGGAAATCAGTAACAGGAATCTTAGTAGAAGAGGAACTAAAAATAATTATAAAAGGAGGACACGTGTTATATTACTATAACTGATGACTGTAGAAATAAAAACATTTATTTAATAAAACTTAATGCATCCAAACTCCTGCGTATCAGCAAACCTGAGCGAATTTGTACTGGTCTATATCCCGTAGAATACATCAGGTTAAGGAGGAGGAATGAGAAAGGAAACAACACAAACTAAGAAAAGAAGTGAGAACAAATTGTGTTAAGTGTGACAGGATGTACCTGGCAGGCATCCAGTCTGTGCTGCACCATCTCCTCATCGTCATCTCCCTCTGGTGCCGCGCTGCTGATGAAGGCTTCACGCTCATCCAGCACCCGTCCCAGTCGACCGCAGCTACCCTCCCAGCGGGTCCGCTCCTGCAGCACAGCCAACCATAAAGCGATACATCTGTTTTAACATCTGATCTGTGAGCACTCCAGTCCAGGCATTTTTCAAGGCATTACAAAATAAAATGCACATTTGTGTATGTATGAATTCATATGGCCTTCAGCAAATGTGCGCTACAAACCTGGAGCCTCCTTTGAGAAGCCACCTCCTGTTCCAGAGCCTGTTGCTGCAGTGCTTTGGCCCTGACTTCCAGCTGTACCCATTCATCCTCTTGACACCTGAGTGCTTCTGGCTCATGTTGGAATAGATGCTGGACATATGCCAACCGGGACCTGAGGACCTGAAGGAGTTTCTGCATGACCAAAAGACCAGATTTATAATAAGAGTAAAGCAAATGTATATGAAGTAAATACATTTTGCAACAAACTGGGTTTTACTTAGTTCTTCTTTTTGTATTTGTTTGTTGTTTTGAGTTGGTTTAGTGCTGACTGTGTCTTTGAAAACCATCAGAACTTTCCTTCGCACTCTTGGTAAAGTACTGTACCTGACTTAAATCTGATCTTCATCTATGTGTTAAAGAACTTGTTGAAAGCACAGTGAGATACCTTGTGTCTGCAGAGAGTGGTTTGAAGTTTACTGCAGTTGTGAACCTGGCTCATCGGTCTTTCTGTTATGCATTCTTCACCCAATTCCAGGAGGCGAGCTATCCCCTGAAGCAAGGACCGAGAAGCATGTTGCAGCTTGGCTTTTTCCCCTGGACTCTCTCTCAGATGTCTGCCCACCACACACTGCAGAGATGTACAGGAGCAGCACAGAGCTTAAGGAGAATACGATTAACTTTAAAAACACAGATCCTGTATAAGTCGCAACTACAACGGTCCGATAAGAGTGTAGTCATCCCATTAGTCCTACTTTCAAAGGAAAACTGAAATGTTATCCATTAATTATGGCATCCATCTCAACTATCTGAATCCCAAGACATCTTTTCAAAAAAATCAACAAAATCATAAACGTCGTCAAATGCTCAATTTTGCTTAAATGTTCAACAATCCTCAATTTAATCATGTGTAAATGTTTTGTTCTATCAGGAAGATTCAGCAAATCTCATTTCTAAATTGCGATATTTCATCAAATTCAGTTTATTCTACACATTGTATTTTTTTTTTAAATTCCAAAAAATAAACAATGTGTAGAAAAAGATTCTGTAAAAATAAAAAATAAATAAAATGGAAATCCAGCGCTCCTTGGTACAACTGAGAAGCCATGACTGACTCAGTCACATGACCAAAATTCTACCATTTCTCAGGTGAAGTGCAGGTTGTGTTTAAACAGAGCAGACAGGAGAAGACACGAGAGACTGAGAGAGAAATAAAACATATTTGCAAGATGTTGGAAGACATGTTGGGCATGGTAATATATCTGTCTAGAGTTGATGCGCAGAGTGGTGTGAGAAAATAAAAGTTTATAGAAGTTGTAAAAATGTAAGTGGTCAAATATTTCTGGCATGTAGACTCATCATTTTTTCCAGCATTGGTAACACATGTGGGCACCTCTTTGTACATGCTGATTCAGTTTAGTTTTTTTTTCCTTTTTTGCACAAGTATTCAAAGAAATTCAACTTTTGTTTCTTCTTTTTTTTACTGTTTTATGGCATTCTAATTTTTATACAGTGAACAAAACACTTTCTTTCCTTTTAGCCATGAGTTGTGCATGGAGAAAAAAACGTGACGAGAGCAAAAAAATGCCCAGAAACTGCTCAGTGTTCAGAGGGTTAAATATTCATTTTTGCTTCACTTTGCATGTGTCACCAAAATCTAATTTGACAGTGTGGAAAAAAATGGCCTACAATGTCTTTTAAATGAAGCCTTTCCTTGTGATGTACTATTGTTAGAATGTAAACATGTTTAACACACATAAAGCCGTGCGGCAGTGGTTACCTCTAACACCGGAGCATCCTTCAGACTGGGGAAGATCTCACTCTGTCCCAGATCAAAGTCCTCCAGAAGGTGGCTGGAGAAGAGCTCCTATGTGAGGAAAACGTACTGTGTTGGTTCTAAGCAGTGGTCACAGAAGTATCCTTGTTATTTTTTAATTACTTTTACCTGACCTTTACTAAACTAATGTAGCACATAAGCAGCAAGTTTAATATTGGACCTGGTTTGAATAACTTTGTATGCTGTTATTCGATCACCATATTTTAATAAGTGACTATGTGTAAAATCTACATCTGTAAAGTACCTACAAGTATATTGCAAATGTGTAATGGATAATATTTAATACAATATTTCCAGTGCACTAAATTCAAAGTATAAAGTATAAAGTGTAAACTGTATTTCTGTGTGTTACTTAGGGAAACCTTTTGCTTCAGACGATGTAGGAGCCAGGTGTACAGGATACAAATGATTACATTGGCATTTAGCATCTCTATAGTACATCCAGAAGCTATATTATCATATTTTTTAGAAAATATTTACAGCCACAGAATTAAGATAATATCCATACTTAAAGGTGTATATCAGCCCTCAAAACTGTTTTTTTTTTTTTTTGGTTCCCTAGTAATCTACATTTTAGTGATACATTTAGTGGCTTCAGCATATCAGCAGAAATGTGCAACTTCAGTAAATCACAGAGCCACTTGTTTCTTAGTGACATAATAGAATATATATATGTATACTATGTTTGTTGACATAATTTATTATTTATTTCAAACCTTCTGTTGGCTCTTGGTGCCTGGATGTTCAGTGAGTGGATGGTGGGGGGAGTTAAAGACCAGCTGGACAGTATGAAGACAATCCTGAAGGCAGCTCAGACAGCTGTGAGCATCTGGCTCGTCCTTTGAAAGTGCAGGCCCGGTCTGTGACGCTACTTTACTCAACAGCTCAGCCAGAGTCTCCAGCTCAGCTGATACACACTGCACAGGAATGTAGACAAACAGAAAAGGCAAAAACAGAAGAGTGAGAAAGTGGAAATCCACAGCTAAAGAAAGAAAAGCTAATAGATAATAGTAATAGAGATATTTAACTCTATTCTTGTTTAGACGAATGAAACAGAAAAATTCCCCCCTTTCTTATAACTTTGCCTGCATATGATTTTTTTTTCTTCTTAATACAGTAGATTCAATGGAAAGCCAACAAAATGTATGTGTGAGTTGTGTAGCATTATGGTGAGTCACCTCTTGCTGCAGCAGCCTCAGCTGAGAATCAGCTTCACCAGCACCACCAGGAGTCAACAGCAGGTCAGTCAGAGAGTCCAGACAGAAGAGGACTCTCCGAACTGCCTCATATAGCTCCTTCTTCTCACCTGCAGACCCGCCTGTAGCCCTCACCTGGGAAATATTAAAGACGATCATCACTATCACTCAGAATCACTTTCTATCACTCTCACACACACAAAGGCGAGTTGATATATTGGAGTAATTCAGTCATGCATGCTCAAACCAGAAACTAATTCTGAGAAAGATCAATGACACAGAAACCTTCAAGCTGCAAATTGATCGGATGTTGCTTTCTTTGGTTTGTTATATATGATACCCCCAAGGATCTAGACCGGCACTTAGAGCTTTCTTAGTGGAAGCTCCTAAATGTCATTTCCAGCTTTAAATCCAAGTTAAAAGCATATTTTTACTCAGTGGCTATTTTGGTTCAGATGTAATCCTAATTTTTACGTGACTGTACAGTACTAATAGCTACCCTTGTAATTCCTCATACAATGGTTTGGGTTATTTTTGTTGAATTGTTTCATTTATTTTATGACTTATTTGTTACTAATGTGTAAGCAGATGTAACCTCTGATTCTACTACACATACTATTTGTCTTAGCATGTTGATGGATTCATGTGTTCGCTGTAGAACTGCAGAAGCAGATCCAGTTGACATCGACTCCTTTTCTGGAACCTAAACAAAAACACAAAATTGCACTCATTAGTTTAACAGTAGGTGGAGACAAAGAGAACGACTGCGTGGAGGTTACAATTAGGCAGGGCGCACAGAGTTTAAACGACTACTTCATCTGTTCATATTCAACTGACAGATGCTGCTTTTAGCACTTTCTCGCACGCACACATAAAAATTCAAACTAATAATATCATACTTTTTTTAAAGATTGCAGCTACTGGTGCTTTTTATTATGTAGAACTGGCAACACAATAGATATGAAAGTAGAAAGACTGTCAGCACATTCAAAGGGTTGAGTCAACTGTTGCCCTGGTAACAGATGCGATCGGTGACTTGGTATCCTAGCATCCACATCATACAAATAATTTGCCTCTATCATTGACAAGCTATTTCATCCCTCGTCTACATCCTCCCAAAACTCAGCCTTTTTGAAAAAATCTAAATCAGCCCCTGCAATTAAGACAAACACCTCATTACTCTTCTGTATTTTCCCACCTTTTCACCGTTTCCTCCATCTCCTGCACTCATCAGGCTTTGATGCTCCTCTTTAGCTTTTGTCAAAGTGATCAGTTTTTTAGAGATCTGGGAGTGAAGTCGACTCCACCTTTGGGACTCCCTGTCGTCCTCTTTGCTTTCAGCCAAGCTAAGAAGCAAACAAATGTGCATGATTCTGGTATTTTATGTACACAAGAGTAGCAAAACTCATAATTTAGTATGACCAGGACTTCTTCTTTTCCCTTTTATCAGCTTTTTACCTGATGGGCACCTCAGAAAACGTCTGTGGTTGCTGGGATTCTTCCATCAATCTACTGCTACTGACACTGACTTCACTTGGCGCTTTCAGTCCAGTTAAAGCCTCCTGTTCATACAAGTCATTACCAGGAAAAAATTGACAAAATAAGTGAAGTGCAATTTTCACATGTGACACAATTTATGTTGAGGGTTTGAGTCAGAGTCAATTTAACTTCAAACATTTACTCAATCAAGCTTTGTCCTTCTATTAATTTGATGTCACTGACTGGTAAATATTCAATTTTTTATTTTTTTTAAAAAAGCGAATATTTATAGTCAAAGTTGGTCATTTTGAATGGCATCTTTTTCATTCTCAGACACTTACCAGATCTGAATGTGGACCTGTGGACACAGACCGATCTTCAACCTCCTCCTCTATGAACTCATCTGATGCTCTTTTGGAAGTAAACGGCGTTATAGGTCTTGAAGGAATCAGTCTTGTGTCTTCCACTGCAGCAGCTGCCTGAGGGGACTTTGCAGAAGGGTCAGTGTGCAAAGTTTCATGTTTTGACGAGTCATGGTTCTGGTTTGTAGCAGCAGTGTTAAACTGGTCTTCAGCTGCTGGGATGGCTGCAGTGTTTAGTGACTCAGTGGTCACAGTTTTAGGACTGAATACGTTGCCAGTAGAATCCAGTGTTATTAATCCACTTTCAACATTTTTAGATCCAAAGCTGGTATCAAAGCCAGGCTCCGTAGTGAAGAGTCTGGTTTCAGAACCTTTTGAATACGTCTCCACTTCAGAGGAAATCTGATGAGGCGAACTCTGCAGTTCCTAAAAGATACATGGAAGATTTTACTGATAAGAACTGGACCTCATAATATTTAATGCAATAATAACAGCAATGGCCTCTTTAAATTATTTCTATCTTGCATTTTGTAAATTACAATGCTAACTTTGAACATGTAGAAATCAGCACATTGATACCAAAAAGACTACACTATTGAAGTCTAGCTTTCTATAAGAAATGCAGCAAATGCTTTTAAACAAATACATCTACAAAATGAAATGGTATTTACCTCAACATCTGACATCGGCCTAATTTCAGCCATATCCTCGCTTTGCACATCTGACAGGTTGAGTGTCTCCTCCAGGTCCTAACACATTGGTTGCACAAATATTCAAATGCAAACTCAATCCATGCACGCATGCATATATAAGTGCCAATCTCTTTCTAGGTGTGCAAATGAAAGGAAAGGTTTCAGAGGAGCAGCATATTTCAAGCAGCTGCTTGTGACAGGGCCAGAGTAGATTTATCAGGAAACGCAATGACCTGCCTCACACAGCTTTATATCAGCATGCAAACGCCGGCTCGCTCCTTCCACACCACAGGAGAAAGAAGCAGTATTAAAGCTGAAAATAAGTGAATCAAAATATAAATAAACATGGAAAAATCCAAGTAAAAGTAGCCCAAGAAATATCGAGTTTCAGTCCAAAATGCCTAGAATTAATATGTGCTAAATGTTGTGGTTTTGAGGTTGTAAATTCTGCCAATAACGTGTAGGTTTGACTGATAGCACTTTTTACAGCATTGAATGTTACATTTTGGAATGAAACCCAGAAGACAGAGGCACCCAGACACATGCTCCCCTGACGTGATGTAATCATTTCTCAGATTTACCTCTGGAATACTGCATGTTAGTGTGTCAGAGGATGACGAGCAACAACTCTCGTCCTCCTCATCCTCCTCTTCCTCTGAATTAGACACCTCAAAAGCCTCCTGCTTTTAGTGATAGGGTGAATATATGATCAAAACTGTGATTAAAATGGGACGACAAATTGTCTTTCTGATGACTCTTTTCATTTTTCATTTCAAGAAATGTTTCCTTAATTCAGTCTTTAAGCAACATCATTAAGAAAGTGTTTGTTTTTGGGATGCGTACCACCAGGACTCCATTAGTATCATCATCATCTTTACATTTCCAATGGAACTTGACAAAAACGATTGCATGTACTTTTCATGCAGTTATTTCTCTACTTAAAACTACATGTCTGACAAGAAAATGCTTGACTAATAAGCTCTACTGGTGGAATGCATGTTAGTATAGTAAATATTGATTTGCTTACAAGGATTGTTCATTTTTTGGGGAAGATTACTTTCAGAATTTCAATGTGATTCCACAGGCGTTCAAAGATTGTGCTAATCGAGTCAAACTTGATCCAAACAGTTGTTAAAATTTACCATAAACTGCATGCAAAACATACCCTACACTGCTATCAATCACTGGGTATGCACAGCAGGACAAGAGAAAAATTCCCCAAAAAACAAAGATTGTAGGATTTCCTTGAGCCTGCCCAGTTTACTTTAATTATATTTACTATCGATTGATATTTGTTGGACAGGACTTTAACAGGCAGGCTCAACTAATCCCACATAACAGATTAAATAAATTAAACAGGACGACTGTCACTATACTTCTGGGAACAATTCACCATCTTTACTGAATGTTCCTGCCTTAAAGTACAGTTTTAAAATTCAGCAACCAATAGAACTCCTGCACTGTGATAATATAAAAAGCGATATACTGCTGCACTACATTATGATTGTGATTATTGTTACCTGGACTAAGCGTCTATGTGGAGATCGGCCCAGCATCGCCTGCATCACTTCGGCAGTTGTGGTTAAGCCGAGATCCTTCCCCTCTCTAACCTTGATCTATGTTAGAAAAAAGAAAATGATAAGTGACAAAAGGGGATCAAAAACATATTGAAGGTTGTGTTGACAGGATGAGAAGATCAGCACACTGGTACCAATAACAAAGATA
>NW_007578937.1:191904-222011 GCF_000690725.1 Stegastes partitus | reverse complement strand
AATCATGTAGTGGTTGACTGACAGGGTTTCTGCCGGAGCTGCTACCAATACTGATTATTGGTGATCAAGGATTCAGATAATTGATATTTAGAACTGATAGATTTACAGAAAAAAACCCTTTGAATTGAGAACCTTTGAATCATAATTTGAAGTTACAAAAATTCCAACATATAAATAGATTAATTAAATTAAATATTAATTAAAATACATTAAATTAACCCACTGCATTTTTAAAGGGGTTACATCAATATATATATATTTAAATGCCTGTTTATTGATATTTTACATATGTTTGAAATAGTAGGAGACACTTTAAACATTTATCCCTGAGTGACTGACAGGCTGTTACTGTGGATGTTTGATCAGACAGCAGTGGACGGAACATTTATTTCTATCTGATTACACTCAGAGAGAGGCGACTGCATCGGAGCCACATTTTAAAATGTGTTTATTGTATTACACAGAGTATCAATTAGAAAAATGATCATATCAATAATCAGAAAAATGCTGAATATCAGATCTGACTACTGGCCAGTAATCAATCAAACCTTTCTAATAACACTCTGCTGTCTCTGTTGTATTTTTCTCGACTAGGAATTATTAAAACGACCTCCTTCGTCCTCATTTAAAAACCCAGAATTTGTGAAAATACAAATATTTAATTTCATAATCTCGGTATAAAGTGTCTCATTCGTTGCTAAAAGTCTTCACCGACCCCAGAACTAGCTGCGATGTCACACATCCGTCTCTCAAAGTCGTTGATTGAACCTCTAAAACTCCTCTCTTGTGTATCACAGCCACATGTTTACAGGGTTTTTCCACGATAAATTCTCCCCTCATGCCTTAAAACGGTTTGGATGTAACTCCGAACTGCTGCTGGTTCTAGAATGTGCAGATCTATGAAGCCCTCAGCTCTTTCTCTGCCCACCCCTTCACTTCTCACTGCAGCTGGAGCACACCAGCTCACCGACGGCTTCTCAGACTCTGCAAAACTACTCTGCACTACAACAATGGCAATTTGCAATATTGGAGTAATTCAGCCGCACAACTAGAGCTAGAGACCAATTATGAAGAAGAAGGATACGGAAAGTCCCGCGCTGAAAGTTTTACAGGATTAGTTTCTAAGTTGTGCTACATATGAAACCCTTGAGTCCGTGTTTCTGAGACTGTGATCAGCACACTGCAGCTTCAAGGTGGAAACGCTCCGCCGTGGTGCTGACGGCTTGTTAGGCTCATGATACGTCTTCCAGCATTTAAAAAACACCCCATGGACATGAAACAAGGCAAAGAAAAAACAAAACAATGAGACGCGTCTTTAGCTCCTAAACATGAAGAATAAACAGCTACAAAAATGATTTTTCACAACATGTGGCCAGAAATGCTTCCACTAATGGCTTTTAACTGATCTATAAAGCACAAATAAACTCCTTCCTGACAGATTTTAAAAAAAAAAAGTATTAAGATAATAGTTACAAATGATGAGCAGTACATAAAGGCTGATGTATGTAACATCCTGAACACCACGAGTTATAAAATTATTTTAAGGAATCTATAAAATTTCAGAGAAAAAACAACAAAACATGCAAAAAGGGGAAAAAGCCAAAAGTCTTCAGAAAGCTTTGTGTTTGTTGAAATGTGTAAACTGACGGCCAACATTGTCAGTAAACTTCTTTTTTCAACCGAGACACTCTTGTAAAAACTGGTTTTTTAACCTCAGTGGGTTTTTCCTGGTTAAATAAAGGTTAAATTAAAAAAAATATAAAAAATACAAACAAACTTATTCAGCAGTTCAATACATTAGTTTATGTATTTTAAATCAGGATCAGCTGTGGGTCCTCTGACAACACGCCTGTAGAGAATAATGTGGTCAGCAACCAGAGTTTAAAAAACTAAAGTATTGACTCAGAACAAGGAGGAAAAACGTTTCTAAAAGTGTTTGATCACATTAAACAAAGAATATAAGTAAAACCTCATCAAAGAGAAGCTTCAACCAGTTCATAATTGTCTTTTTTTTGCTTAAAAATCAACCTAAAAATGATGACAGATCAACAATTTGGCTAATTTTCGGCTCAGGCTCAGATCTACACACATTTCTCTTTTCTTTCTTTTTATTGATGGAAACTAGGAAGTAGCTGATAGAAGTGACGGCAGTGAGGCAGTAAATTTTCTTCTTCTTTTCCTTTTTTTGTCCCTAACAAGCCTTTGTTAATGTCTCCTGTTTAACAGATGTTTTATAAAGCTGCTCAGTCTTTCTTTAATTACTTATCAATAGTGGAAATTTGTATTGACATGGGCCTGTCAGGACGGGACCTTTGTAGTTGTCAGTTATCTCAAAGGAAGGCCCCCTCGGACACCAACGGGATCGATCGGCACGCAAGCAACAATTGAGAGGCCTTTTGGGACCGCGATGTTAGTCCGGGAGCATGTGGGCTAAAGAGGGGAGCGCAGGCAGAGGATCTAAAGACTTCTTCGTTGGGGGAATCGATAGGGCCCGCTGGCCTTTGACCTGAGGGACACTGGGACGGCAGCAGCGGCGGGTCAGTCGGTCTTTTTAAGCCGCTGTGAGCGCAGGATCACGCTGTGAGGCCTGACACTGGCTATGACACACTCAGGGCTTAGAGCGACATTGACCTGGCTGCAAACACACCGAGCACACACACACACACACACACACACACACACAAAGCTCAAACATCCACACAGAGACGGCTCTGGCTCGAGAATTTAATGAAGGGATAGTTTTACGACAGCTAGAAGCAAACTTTCAAAGCAAACTAACTGATCCACGAGTCTGGCTGAAGAGATGCAATTTGAACTTGTCCCTTTTAGCTTCTGCTTCTCATGAGCTTCTAATGATGTCCCGAGCGGCCCCTGGGAGCAGGGCAACGAGCTGCAGATCAATACGAGAGACTGAGTAAAGATCAGTCTCTTAATTAAGCGAGAGTGCTGTAAGATTAAAGACGGATGGAGAGGGACGGGCAGCTGTGGGTGTCCCTGGGGGTCAAGGGCGCCCACAGTGAGGCTGCAGGGGGAACTCACACTAGCAGAGGCCTTTTTAAGCCCAGTGACAACACACAAGGTCTACTTCCTTAAAAGTTTTGGACAAACCGAAGCCTAATGCACTTGGACAGGCCTTGAAGTGAGACGTATGATAAATATGAGCACGAATGGAGATACTCAATAGCGTGAAGAGATGATGCCGCAAAAGGAACAACAAGCTCGTTGCAAACCTGAGGAGATGACGGTCGACGCTTTATTTGCCACCGAGCTCCTGTATGTTTACACATATCCATCCGTACTCTTCGTTCTAACAGTTTTCTGCCGCTGATGACTGGAACTCTTCAACATTTCCTAAAACTCACCTCATACGTACCCTCATCGTTTACAAAAATCAGTTTGAGCAACACCTCAGGACCACTGCGCCTGTTTCCAGCCTCTCTATTTTATGTCTTTGTGTAATTTGTTTTGTGATATTGTGTGAGTTGCTGTACATGTAACCTGTTTTTGCTGTTCATCTTGTTTGGATGCCGCCTCTTGACCAGCTTGCAAATGCGAACCAGCTCTCAGTTAACTTATCTGGTACAATAAAAATAAAAGAAAGTATTAAAACGTCTCCCATTTCTGTATTTGTCTGATGTTTCAGGGCACCCTTTCTAACTTTCTCATGCATTTAAGGAGCGAAGTTAAGTGGGAATTCGTCTAAAGTTACTTCTAAAAGTATTTAAGTGAGCTCTTTTTATTCCCCCAATGAAGCATGTTTTTAGTGATTTACATACAAAAATCCCAAAAATCTGCAGCTTCCAGCTTCTCAAATTTGAAATAAATCTGCTTTACTTAGTCTTGCGTCATATTAGAACGTTTGTGGTTTTGGCAAAACAAGATGTCTGCATGTGTCGCTTTTGACTATTTTCTGTATAATGATTTAAATAACTGCAACTTGGAGGCATAAATATCATGAACTAGGACGACTATTGGACTCAAGGTGACGTCCTTATTGTGTTTGATCCAAACTCCAAAACCTAAAGATACTGAATTCATAATAACAGGAAACTAAGGAAACCAGCTCTGTGTTTGCTTGGTTCGGTAACAGCTAATCAAACCTGTTGCCAATTACTCAGCTAACGGCTTTGGGTTTATGTGGGATGTAGGCAGTAAAGTGTTTGTTTGCTCCGGCTCTGGCAGAGATAATGCAGCTCTCCACCTCCCAGCATGTGGTCAGTTTCGGGTTCCCGGCCCGAAGCTTCCCCCTCGTGACCCCCGCTAGTCAAAGGTGATCACGGGGGAGACAGAAAGAGAGGCACTGATCGAATTTGATAATGAAGACGACCCCTCTAAGCTGCTTTGCTCCACATGTTCAAAATCTCTGGAACACTCAATAAACACTAGGAAGCCCCCCTCCCTGTCTCTGGAACATTGTGTAGGTATTGATCCCGGCTAACTGGCTCTTTTAATACCTGGGGTCTGTGGCCCGGCCTGGGGAAATGCATACTGACATGTGACGGGAGGAGCTTAATAGGCAAACACACCGAAGAAAAGATGGGCCTCTCAGTTTAGCATTTCTCTCCTGTTTTTTTTGTACACATCTGCTGAAGAAAGGAGAATTTACACCCGTTGCACCTGCTGTTAAAGGGACATATAGACCGCAAGAGGCCCGGTGCTGGACGCAGAGAAAGCTGTCACACTGTCACAAACCATTTGTGCAGCAGTGGTGGAAGAAGAAGATCTACCACCCAAATAAAAGAAGCAACAATGGTACAAACACAGTCCGGATGGAAGATAAAGTCCTGAACAGAGAGACGCTTCAACAACAAAATGCACTTTGAGACAAACGTGACTGTTAGGATGCATTCATGTCTGTTATAATTAAGTATGTTTCAGATATTATGTATTCTGAATCTGTGTTTTGCACTGAGCCTATGATTCTGTTTCGTATTTTCCTACTGAGCACAGCATGCGTCCTTGAAGACAACACGGCCGGTGAGAACTGGGAGACAACGGAAACTCCTCTGTTCTATCAGCTGCTTTAGATACACACCTTTTAGACAACACACACACTTTGTATTTGATCCAAGCAGTTTGTGTTTACATTTCACTGAACTTCCACATCAACAGTGGTTAGCCTGTCCATGTCACAGTAATTAAACTTGGTGGTGTACCAGTCCAACCTCTGACTGTACTGTACGGGGCAGTCCCAGCCCAGGAAGATATCTGTAACCTGAACCCAAAAAAACTCAGTTCAGCTGGACATGAGTTTCCTCTCTGTCCCTCTGAATCCAGCGCTGCCTCACTTTACCTGTGACCTAAATAAATTCTACATGTGAGAACTGAAGATTTCTCCGGCTTGTTCTTGGGCTTCCAACTAGAGAATCGGGTCTAACAGTATGAACTAGTTTAACTACAGCACTGTAACACGTCATGCAGGGATTTAGCAGAACCAAACTGGCACTCCTGAGTTTCCAGTGACTTCTAGAACTCTGAAGTCTTTGTCAGCAAAACAACAATCGTGCATTTTGGTTCGTTTATAGATTTACTATGAGCGTTCTGGGGTCAAAAACATACACACAGCAGCTTACATCATCAGTGTTGGTGATGTGGAAAGTTGTGTTAATCTGATTTTCTTAGTAGCGTCTCAACTTCCCGTGAGTGATGAGGGTTGACTACAGCTGCTGACTCCCCAATTTAAATAGCACCCACATGATGCACTCATTAGACTCAGACTAGAGATCTGAAAAAGCAAATCATTGACCGCTACAAGACAGGAAAGTCACTTGGAGCCATTTCAAAGCTGCTACAGATCCAAAAGTCAGCTTTACAAACAACTGTAAGTGTAGGAGCCATTTATGTTTGTTGTCAGCAGGTAATTTGATGTGGATTATTATTATTATCATCATTATTATTGTTTGGACACATTGGACAATTGCCATTACACTTATGTTTTAAGTGCATTGTACCGTTGTGTGGAAGCGAACATGAACTATCACCTGCTGCTGCTGAGAGACGATTGTTCAAGACGGTCAAGAGTCCAACAAGAATCACCAAAAACCACCAACAAAAGTCAACGGAGTAATGAAAATGGAAGATTACCTCCACATTCTTCAGCAAAACCTAAAATCATCAGCCAGGAGGTCGGGTCTTGGACGCAGTTGGGCATTCCAATAAAGCAATGGCACCAAACACGCATTGAAAATGGTGAAGAAATGCCTAAATAAGGCTAGAATGAAGGTTTTAGACTGCTCCAACTAAACCCCATCAAGAACCAGTGGACGAGTAACAAGTCTGGGTCAGAAAGCAAAGAAATGTAGTCGAACTGCACCAGTTCTGTCAAGAGTGTTCAAAGATACAACCAGAAGCTTGTGGATGGAAAACAAAAGCACCTGCTAGAGATGACTGTATATCATCACTCTATAGGTTTGTGCAATGTGTTAATATCATGTTAATTCAGCTCATAATTTTCTGGTTTTCAACCTCTAAAGCTCTTATAAACATGACTACGTCTGTGGTAGTGAAAATGCTTCACTGTAAATGCTTTACATTGGTATCTTGCCCAAAGACACTTCAGCACTGTGAGAGTCTGGAGATCAAACCAGCAGCTCTGCAATTAGTGAGCAGGCTGCTCTGCCACCAAAGTGAGTGTATTTAACATCTTAATGAGCAAAGGAACCTGAAACAGGAGCAGCAAAGGACGGCTGTGGTTCAGGTGGTAGTGGTTGTCCTCTGATCATAAGGTTGGCGGTTCGATCCCCTCCAATCGAAGTGTCCTTGGGCAAGACACTGAACCTGAAGTTGCTCCCAGTGGCAGGCAGCACCTTGCATGGCAGCTCTGTCACCACTGGTGTATGAATGTGTGAATGAGAAAACATTGTAAAGCGCTTTGAGTGCCGCTAAGGTAGAAAAGCGCTACAGAAGCGCAGATCACTTACCATTAAAGTTAATGTAGTGGAGAACAAAATACAACATCCATCCATCCATCATCTACACAGCGCTTAAGGGTGGTGGGGGGCTGGAGTCTATCCCAGCTGACTCAGGGTGAAGGCAGGTTCACCTGGACAGGTAACCAGTCTATCACAGGGCTACACTTAGAGACAGACAACCAAGCACACTCACATTCACACCTGCGGACAATTTACAATCACCAATTAACCTCAGCATGTTTCTGGACTGTGGGAGGAAGCCGGAGAACCCGGAGAGAACCCACGCTGCACGGGGAGAACATGGAGACTCCACGCAGGAAGATCCCGGTGTCCCCACAAAACACAACATTTCTCTGTGAAATGCGGCACCGTAGAGGCATGAAGCAGAATAAATACCTCAAAACTGTAAAGTATGTGCGTATATGTACCTTTGTGCACAGAGGACGACAGGCAAACGTTTTCTTTTAACTAATACGTTTTAATAGAAAAAGATAAACAACCAAAATATGAACAAATACAAAAGGAAACTGCTTCGAGCGTATTTACAGCACTCCGGCATTTTTCAGTCATTGTCAACACAAAACAGCACAGGTTAGCGCACTAAATGGTAGCTGTTTGTAATTAATTACCCAGGGCTAATTCGACAACACTGAACCTAATTTAGTCTAATTTAGAGGAATAACATGTCAGAGCTGCTATCACAAAGACTCCTCTAGGTTTACTTCATGCAGTGCACGTGACGGAGACGGTGGTGGATATAGTCTGAACTATAACATACACCCATATATTCCATCAACTATACCAAATAGGTAGTAGCAGTGACTTTACGCTTCTGCTGAGGGTCTTTAATATGATCAAGTATTATAGGATTCGTCAGGTTTGTGTGAGAGCCAACCAACAAAATCAACTCGATAAGAACTGCCGTATAAACAGAGCGTCGGCGAGGAAAACGAGGTGACAGACGTGAGTGCATTTACAGAGCCGTGTTTGACAGACTAAGACACGAATGCACTTAAGTGTAACTAATAACAAGAGTTGCATTATAACACACATGAGGTACTCAGACTTGGGCCCTATACAACAAGAGCGTTTCTATAGTGCAATTTAGGCTGAAGATACACCCGGCGTGAATATCCTATTAGTCATCAACATTCAGCTTTTTAACTTCTTCTATAGAAAGGTTTAATTTATGAATAAGTTTCAGGCCTTAAAAAGATGCTGCTTAAATAAATAGAAACACTTTTTAACTAACGTTTTTTTTAGAACTGAAGTATCAATAAGCAAATGAAAACAGAGTTAATTTAGGCTCCTATTGCTTGAAGGGGGGCTGACAGCTCTCACATACAGTAACAACACGAGCTCCTCTCAGGCTTTATCCCTCCCCGCTGAGACGCTGACGGACGCTCTCTGAGAGCAGGTGCAGGCCTCCTGAACGTCCTTCTCTTCCTGCGAGGCAGGAATTCATGCTGAGGAAAGTAGATCTGAGGGGTCAGAGGTCATCTTTTGACCTTGGCGTCCTCCTTGATCTTCCAGATCATCAGCTCCATGCAGGCGGCAGCGTCTTCGCTCGAGTCGTGGCCTTCCACTGGAAACACAAATCACAAATGTTTAACTTCAATACTGTAGCACTGGATTTATATAATATAGATTTAACGAATCAGAATCAACAATTGGCTAAAAAAAGAAGTCACAATCGATGCAACAAAACGAGATAGAAAGTCTTTGCTGTAGTTTCATTTGAATCTAGTGTAAATATTACCCACAATGCAACTGGACAGTGTGTTTGGAGATACAGGTGTGAAATGCTTGGAGCCTCTAATGCTTCAGTAGTTCTCCTCAACACATGTAAAGCAACTTTAATGAGAGTAAAATCAGTGGAATTCCTGTTTAGGTGAGATTCAACAGTAACTCAGACACAATGTGAAGGGATCAAAACGAGAACCTAGTGCTGCTGTAAAGGATGTACAAAGAAAAAGATCAAAACTTGACAATATTGTGTGAAGAAGTGCAGCAGAGAAGATGACAGAGGGCTGGTTTCAGTTTAATGAAAGCATCGCTGCTCTGAAGCTCTCGTCTCGTCAGACCATCATATCTTGGGTCTAAAGCACTGCTTGCTGTCCGAGGTGTTTCTGTAAACTGATCCGAAGAGACTTTCAACACTTGGGCTTCAGCAGCGACACCTGCTGGCGACACGGTCATAGTGCAGTCTAATAAAACACATTTATGGGACTGCGCTTCATCTGCGTCACCGGCAAAACCGACAACTTTATGAGTTACGAGCTTCCTCTGGAGACCGCACACGCTGACGTTTATGAGGTTAAAATTTATAGCCGCTCAGCTTAATTTCATTTGACTCATCTCTTCTGGATTTACTACGTTACTATTATCGACCGGAGTGAATCTCTCTTTTAGTGCCACTGTTACATTATTTATATTTAACAACTTTCTGCTTATATTTTGCAGCTACAGCTCTGACTGGCTCTCCAGCCGTCTGATGGGGAGCTCTCTGTCTTTGTACATCCTCTCCTCAGGTTTTCTCAGTATTTTTTCTCTTTTGTTTTGAAGTTTTTGAGGTGTTTCGGCCTCATTTCTTAACAAAACTTGGCCTTAATGGGGATCTACAGCTCAGTCATTGTGTATGGCGTTAACTTTAAAAGTAGAATAAGCGGAAAAAATAAAAAAGTGACTCAGATCCAGACAAGATTAATCCATCCAACCAGACAGAAGGGTGTCTGTCCTTGTACACGAGCTGAGTGCATGCACAGGACAACCCTCTAAATATAACATGTAAATATATAGGATGAATAAACAGGGTCCAAGTGTGACACAGGAAACAAGGCAGGTGGTTTGTCTGTAAATGAGACAGGAGGTTGAGCATAAAGAGGATAAAATGCTTCGAGAACTTTATCCAAACACAGAAAATGCTAAAACGGTCGCCTCATTGTTTAAAAAAGCAGTTCACCTTTTAAAAGCTCGTAGTTTCCTACAGTTCACTGATGATTTCTGGACAAACTACGAAGCCGACACAAAAATTAATGGATGCCAAAATTATTAAAACAATCCTTTATAATTCTGAACAACAGGAAGGGGAGGAGCAGACTCTATGTTCTGAGGAAGCTGAGATGCTTGGACGTATGCAGCAGGATGTTGGAGGTCTCCTGCCAGCGCCCTGTACTGTGCAGTGGTCTGCTGGGGAGCAGCATCACAGCCGGTGATAAGAACAGACTGAAAAAAATGATGAGGAAAGCCGGCTCTGTGATTGGCTGCAAACCGGACTGTTCTGAAGCTGTGGTGGAAAGGAGGACTTTAAACAAGCTGTTGTCCATCCTGGAGAACCCTGAGCACCCGCTTCACCCCCTGCTGGACAGGCAGCGGAGCAGCTTCTCCACCAGGTTGCTCCAGCTGCTGCCACAAGGTCAGATACAGGAAGTCTTTCCTGCCACAAGCACTAACTCTGTTCAACTCATCGGCCCTGGGCGGCAGAGCTCTCAGGCCTCTCTGGTTCCATCTTTGAAACTGCTCTTTGCACACTTCAGTTGTTCTCTTCTGTTGCACACTATTATTTGCACTACAATCCACACAGGACTTTTCTACGTCTATTTGACAGCGTTACACTTATTGTATATTTTGATTTTTATATTTTCCTGTTTGTTTTTGTTTATCTGTATTTATAGTGGTGGTAACTTTATCTTTATAACAACAACATTTCCCTTTTGGGATTAATAAAGTATTTCAATTCTATTCTAACAACTCGTCTGCTGCTTATTGTGCGACCATCTTTCTCACCGTTGTCCTGGATGATGCGTTTCAGGTGATCGGCCATCAGGTTCTTCAAGGCACGTTTGTAGGGCAAACCAAGGCGGTGAGGAAACACGATGGCCGTGTCGACAACCGAACTGTGGATGAGCTGCAATCAAGAGAGACGAAGAGAGACTGTATCAGAGTTTTCTTTTATTTCAGACCTGACTGGATGGCGCACTAGTAAACATACTGCTGATTGCTCTGTTTTTTCACTGTTGTGGCTCATTTGGTAGCACAGCCATGACAAAGCTCTACACACGGTGATGCATCCCCACATGTATATATATATACGCATATATCACAACAGTTGTTCTCAATCTTTTTGGCAAATTTCCGACGACTTACATAAAGGCAATGAAATGGGTAATGAAGCTGTTCTTTTGTGGTAATTGTTCCAAAGAGCGTCTGTGACAGTGAAGAAGCGCCTCACCTTCAGAGCGAGGAGGTCGCTCTCCAGACTGTGTCCGATGAGGATGGACTCAGCGCTGAACATGCTGAGCAGCACGGCCTGGACGTCTCTCAGGGTGATGGTGGCGCTCTCCAAGTCCTCCTCCGTCACACCGGAAAACCTGTGAATCACAGGGTCCGTCAGACGACTTTAACATGCTTAAAATGTTACTGAATGCAAATTAAATGGATTTTTTAAATTATGATTACTATGCGCACACAGAAACTCCTTTACCTTGTGTTGTAGTCGACCACTTTGCTTTCAGGTTTGACAAACGTGTCGTAGATCACTTTCATCTCCGAGTCGATGACCGTCACCCTGGTCAGCTCCAGGCCCTGCTTTGTGTAACACTGTGAGAAAAAGCAATTAAACAATTATGATACTAAACGAGAAACAGAATGAAAAGACGGTGTGACTTTCGTTTTCTCTCAGAACACACACACACACTAAATCAATTCTAAATGCACACAGAAGATGACGGTTTAATGCAAACTGTGCATTTACATCACAGTGTTTTAACACATCTGTCTGACTCACCATCTCACAGTCCAAAGCAAACACCCCTGCATTTCCGTCTGGTGGGAGATGTTTGCTGAACGTTGACACGTAGCCGTCCAGCGACTCTTTACGTCCGTCCTGAACATGTTGCTGTGGAATAGGAAACGCTTTCAGTCAAAGGACGGTTGTTATAAGTAAGAAAAAACAAAAAGATTTTCACATTATGTGGAAACAAGCATTTATCCTGGAAGTATCCTGTTTCCATCTTCAACCCAAAAGCACACTTTGACTCGCACCTCATAAAGCTGTGGTGCAAACAGGGTCTGCAGCATCGTATGAAATAGGCAGAAGCTTCTCTTTTAGCCCACACTACTACTAGGAAAAGTGCATCAGAATTTAAATACAATTATAACACACAGTTAAAAGGAAATCTTGCCTCAACTATGCCTGTAAATCTATGCTGGCTGCTAAAACCTGCTTTCTGAGCTCTACCATAAACCCACTCCTGTGGAAAAAAAACACTGAGGAAGGAAGAAATTTGTGATGGGACTAAATAGCAGTAGTAGCTAAGCTGAGTTCAAGGTTTTATTCAACCTGAACAATCCTAAATGTAACACTGCTCGGAGTTCTTATTTTTGGCAGGTGGTTGATGTTGTTGATGTCTTTGTGGTGGTCTTTGCACACTTGTTTTCCGACCTGAGCGCTACAACATTTGTCATTTACGTGGTGCTGTGCTCTGATGATACCTTGGCCGTCTGGCAGCCTGGAGCACCTACAGCTGCTGCACAACAGCTGTAGTTGGTCTCCCATCCTCCAGCAACTGACAGAGAACAGAAAAGAGCAGGTCAGAGAGAGGCATCAATAAATAAAAACTATACTGATTCCCATTTATGACATGATGTTAATGAAACCAACGTACCTTTATGTCTTCGTAAGCGTCCCCAGTGGAAGCTGCATTCCTCTTTCCGTACACAGTTGCCGTTGACGTTGATCTTGTACTCTGTGCCACATCGACAGCATACTTTGGCGAAAGCTGCAGAAGCGTTTCAGAGGCATCGGCGTTAACATAAATTCACATCAGTGAGTGGAAATGAGTGTTAAGAGAGAAGCTGGGTCGTGCAGTAACTTACGATCTAGGACGTTCTTCTTCTCCGGGAGGTTGTAGATGATGGCCTTGCCGGCGGTGTCGGGGTTTACCCTCGGGTATCCGTGCTCCTGCAGCTGCTCCTCTGTCATCAGGTACGTCTTCAGCTTCCTGTACAGCGAGGCTCCTACAGGCAGACACAAACCTACATGTTGTCTTTGTACAGCGATGCACTAAAAATGTGAACAAACAGACAAAGGATGACAACAGCAGCGACAGATTTCTACTGTTTTGTTAACCGTGTTTACTTTGTATGATGAGCGACAGTTCTTGGTCTCTGAGCTGGAAAAACTACTCCAGAAATAATAAAAACTTTCAACACGGCCTGCTGTAGACATAAAATGGAGTTATGAGGTTTCTAAAGAAGCTAACCTGCTGATCCTGTCCAACAGCAAGCACACTGACAACACTAGTGAAGGACAAGCTACACGTCTGGTTACTGACTAATTATTATCTTCATAGTTGATTCGATCTATAAATAATGCGAATTTCAAAAAAGGACCTATTCGTAAATAATCTTGAAATTTAAAGCTACAAGTGCTGTCTGACCTCAGTGTCATCAATAGTGCTGCAACAGGCAGATATGTTGGTGACTGATAAATCTGCTCATCCATCCATCATCTATACACCACTTAATCCTCACCAGGGTCATGGGTGGCTGGAGTCTATCCCAGCTGACTCAGGGTGAAGGCAGGTTCACCTGGACAGGTAACCAGTCTATCACAGGGCTACACTTAGAGACAGACAACCAAGCACACTCACATTCACACCTACGGACAATTTACAATCACCAATTAACCTCAGCATGTTTCTGGACTGTGGGAGGAAGCCGGAGAACCCGGAGAGAACCCACGCTGCACGGGGAGAACATGGAGACTCCACGCAGAAAGATCCCGGGTGTCCCACCGGGATGCGAACCGGCGACCTTCTAGCTGCGAGGCAACAGTGCAAACCACCGAGCCACCTTGCAGCCCGAAATCTGCTCATGTGCTCCAATATTCATTTGGTTCAAAAACACCAAAAAAAAAAAAAAAAAAAAAGGCCGATCAAAATGTCTCATGTAGAAGACAACTTCCAAAAGTCTGAAATAAAAATAAATATCTACTACAATCAAAAATTTAAAACTAAATAAATCAGATGTTTGCCTTTTTCTGTTCAATATGTATTAAACAAACAATTAGTTGTAAAAACGTTCTACTAATCGACAACCGGACGAGTCAACTTCAAGATTCTGTTTCTAGTTTTCAGTTACTCACAACACTTAATGTGAATTGTCTTTGAAAAAACTGTTGCAACCAGTAAGTCTCTGGTACTTTTACTCTATAAATCACTTAAAGGACTTATCAATAAAATTCTGACATCAGGTAGTCAGATGTGAACAGGACCTGTAGTTTGTCACGAGGGTTTTTGAACCTGTGAACATAAAACTGCCTCGACACATGTAAAAGCAAACAGAAGTCCACAAGTCTCTGCTTGACAAAAAGATTCTTTCATCTTCCTCATTTTTTTCCCTCTCTTGACTTTTTGATCTTATCAGCGGTGCACACTGCTGTGTTGTTGCCAGGAACACAATCAGGTGACTGAAGGAAAACAGAATGAGGTAAAGAAAGAAATATCTTCAGCATTCCAGAGAAACAGACCTGAAAACATGATCCTCCGTGAACATGAGTGAGGCCTTTTGTTAGGGATGGAAAAACAAACAAATCCGACTCACCAGTGAGCTTCTCCTCCTGCTGTTTGCCCATCCTGTTGACAGTGAAGCTCGTAGTTGCAGCAAGACGACCTCCCAGAACCTCCTCATGGGACTGTGCTCTTCTTTTAGCTACTAGTCCCGGGTGTTCTGCAGAAAACACGCGCACACACACAGAGAACTTTGGTCCACTGTAATTTATGCAACCATCATATTTCTGAACATGCAAATGTGAGGAGACAAGCTGATAAGTTAATATGCTGTGTATCATGACTGTCACAGCACACGATACGAGATAAATAGGTTGCATTTGATGCAATCCGTCGCTCTGTTTGTAGGTTCTTGTGTGTAAACCAAAGCATCGTGACATACTGGCGACGGGCGACGGGCAGGAGCTGCTCTTGCTCCGGAGCTTCTTCAGCGTGTTGACAGCTACGTTGAGGTAGATGTTCTTGCTGTTGCTGCGCTCATACACCAGCTTCTCCTCATCAAGGGCCTGAAGCAGCAATTACAAGTCGTCATTTTTTCATCTTCTTTCAAACAACTAAGAATCCCTCAGAATGCAAGGAGTGTATTTGAATTACTCGGGTTTCCAAACTTGGTTTACATGCTGTTAGGAATAAACAAGCGCACATCGCTCTGATAAACCAACACATAGCAGCTGTAGTTGATGTTCTGCAAAGATGTCATTGATACCATCTGGAAGGCGGCGTCCTCCGACGGGCAAAATTTGACACATTCATCTATGAAGGTGTTGAGGTAGCGCTGGCGCACGTTGGTGGGAACTTTGGCCCCAAACTCAGTGGGGATGACAGGACGCTTCATTGAAGTACTCTGAAAAGGTCCAAACAGACTTTATATAAGATTCTTAAACATAAATAAGCATTCCTCTCTAGAGACACCACCTCTGCCGCTAACCATCAAGGTTTTAGTGATGTGCAGACAAAAACAGTGAACATTCAGAAAAAGAAAAGGCAGCCAGAAATTTTGATGCAAGAGACACAACAGAGCTATGAGAGCTGCACAAACTAACCGACATGACAGATACCAGAAAGCTTTCATACCTTCATGGTGGGTGTGTGTGCCACCCTCTTCTGCATGAACGTAGATGAGGTCTTGGACAAAATACCAGCCGTGGTTTGAGCCTTGACACCCCCATGAGTCTGGCTGGGGGATAACACTCGACTGGCAGCTGGTTTAGCATCTGTAGGACCTGGTTAGAAAAGCACACACAGATAAAAAATTTGTTTAACGTCCCAGAAATGAAGATTTGAGATGAGTATGTGTGCCGTTAATCTGAGGAGTGAGGAGCTCGTACTTGTTTTGGAGGAGGCCATCTGTGGGTTAGGACGGTGCGCTATTCTCTTCTTCTCTCCAGAGTAGCCGGGGCTGGAGCTCTGAGAGGCAGCTTTGACTGAAGCAGAAAGCTGAGCGGCTTGCTGCTGCGCCATCTGCATGCGCTGGTAGCAGACCTCCTGGGCTGTGGGTCTCTTATACGGCCGCACCACATTCTTAGAAGGTGCATCAGTCTGAAAAACGAGAACAGAAAGTTTTATCCAACAATGTTCTTAATATGGATGAGCACAGTGTTGACAATGACGGGTTGTAGGTATAAAGACAAACACAAACATACGCTAACTTGCATGTTTAGTACCTTCCTAGCAGTGCATACAATATAAACTGATTACATTTTTTTATAGGGGGCGCCCCGGTAGCTCAACCAGACAAGACGGCGGCCCATGTACGGGGGCTATAGTGGCCAACGTAGCGGCCGCGGTTCAAGTCATTTACTGCATGTTCTTTCCCCTCTCTTCTCCCCACGTTTCCCTGTCTCTCTTCACTGTCCTATCCATCATTTATCAATATACTGCTTAATCCTCACGAGGGTCATGGGGGGCTGGAGTCTATCCCTGTTGACTCAGGGTGAAGGCAGGTTCACCTGGACAGGTAACCAGTCTATCACAGGCCTACACTTAGAGACAGACAACCAAGCACACTCACATTCACACCTACGGACAATTTACAATCACCAATTAACCTCAGCATGTTTCTGGACTGTGGGAGGAAGCCGGAGAACCTGGAGAGAACCCACGCTGCACGGGGAGAACATGGAAACTCCACGGAGAAAGATCCCGGGTGTCCTCACCGGGACACGATCTGGCGACCTTCTAGCTGCGAGGCAACAGTGCTACCAACTGTGCCCCCTTGCAGTCCACTGTCCGATCCAGTAAAGGCAAAAAAAGCCTGAAAAATAATCTCCTGCAGACGGTTCAGCTGCTCATATGCTGTCACTTCTGTTTTGTTTACTGACTAAACCGATACTGACTCTCTACACTCATGTAGTCATTTCGTTTTATTACATCAATTATACATCCTACACAGGAGTCATAAAGGTCATTTAACAAACACAAAATAATGCAGATTACTCCCTTCAGTGACATTTTAAAGTGATTATGTCCTCAGAACTCGACATCATATGGACAGAAAGCCTAAAGACTTTAACGAAGCTTCTAATGATGTAGTTCAGAGAGGCCACTTCATCCAAAGCTCCCCAAGAAGCTGACGGACTGCAGATCAGACTACCGGTATCTCTGCTGACTGACTGGCTGGCTCGCTGCCCCCGTGGGAACACTGACGACTGGTTCTTCACTGGAAAACTGACTGGAAAACCCCACAACCTCTGTTTCCAGTATTCTCATATCATGTTTTTACTACTTACTTCCTTGTAACTTGTTGTGTAATTTTCCAGAAGTCCCTCCTGTCCTGGACTTCCCTGTGCTGTTTGTCCTGCCCTTTCTCTCTTGTTTTACAATCCACAAGCAGAACTGTGTGGATTTTCTTAAAGAGTAACCAAAACATAAAGTAAAACTTCCTCTCATCCACTACTCTTCAGCACTGTGTGATAACTTTGGCCACACTGTGCACTTTCCCGTGCAGCTGTGTTTTCAGCGCATCATGACTCGAACTCCTCGTGAACAAATGTTGTTTGGTAAGCACACATTATTTGTATAAAATGGATCTCAGGAAAGGATGTATACGGTAAACTAGTACTCATAGAGGTCTGTGTAGATGCTCAGTCATCCATGTCGTAGTTATCCCAAGTGCTTTAGCAGAAGGCAGCTGGGCTTCTCCTTCGGTTCTTTAAGACGTTTCACCTCTCAGCCAAGAGGCTTTGTCAGTTCAAAACGAATCCATTCAGAACCAGTTGCTTTCCACTGAAGAACTTGCACATGCAGTATCTGTATCTGAAGTTCATCAGTTTACTGGACTGTTGGAAATATTAGTCGTTTGTAATTCAAAAGTGGCAAAAAAAATGAAAATCCAAACTTCTCAAATATTAATATTTTCTGTTTTTTTTCATGGTATGGCACTAAACTAAACATCTTTTGGTTTTGGACTCTGTGGTTTGAAAAGAACAAGACATAGGACAGAGTCACCTTAGACTCTGAGAATCATATGACCAAGCAAACAAGAGAGAAAATAACTGTTAGAGTAATTGATAAAGACAGTAATCAGCCATAATTTAATCAGAATTAATGTGTATATTCTGACTGTGTGGATACTTCATTAATAAATCATCATTTTGTGTGTTTACTGACAGTAGTTTTGCAAGACAAGCTACATGGTGTGACTGTTTGCAGAAAGTAGTTTACAAACCATTCAGAGCACCTTTTTCATTTGGTTGTGGGGTTTTTTTGGGGTTTTTTTGAGGGGACACTCTACTGTGCAAGAAATTCAAGCAAGGGCTCCTAAAAGTAAATAGAGAGAGGTTCAGCTACACCAACAGTCCACAGGCTGTATCTAAAACATGTGATATCACCTATTGATTTGTGGACTTCTGAAGCCTCGAGTTTGGAGTTTGCCTGTTGCCATGTTGGATCTGATTGGGAACTTGAGGACTGTACATATGCTGATGCAGCGTGTCAGTCACAAGGTAGCCCTGCCGTAAAACTTACTCTGCTTTATCGTCTGTTTTACTATAAGTGGGACTGCAATGTACGAAATGAACAAGAAGACTTTAAACTGGTAATTGAGAGTAGGGTAGAAAGCAGGGTCATTTTCTCAGACTTCTATACAGTACAAGACAACCCAAGGAGTGGATTTTTTTCCCCTGCTGGCTGTTATGCAGGCTTAAGGTACTTTCAGACTGGCTTCACTTCTCAGACCCAGAGGCTACGTCCATCTTTTATATACAGTCTGTGGTTCACTCCTGGCTGTGAGTCAGAGAAAGTCAAGATGACAAACTTACACTTCCTTTGGCAACAAAATGGGAGACTCTCTTCTTCTGACCGGGGAAGAGAGTTGTTAAAGTGCTCTCTGTGCATTTCTCCTCCTCTGAATCCCTAGACGGCTGAGAGGGCACAACATGCACATCTATTTAAATCACATCAAGCGACATCAGTGAAAAATGTATTTAGCAAGAAAAACTGGCAAGAAAAACTACAGTGCAAAAGTATAGCAAGCAAGAAACAAATACCTGCTTCGCTTGCCTTCCCTTGTCTTCCCTCTTCACATCTTTGGATTCATTGAAGATCCTCAAACATTCCTCCATGGGATCCGAGTCAAAGTCCAGATCGTCCTGGAAACCGGAGAAGTCGATTCTGACACCGTCAACCTCGTCCCTACCCGTCCGGCTGCACTCCACGTCACGGTCATTCTCATCCTCAGAGGAAGACGGAGTCAACTCTGACGCTTTCCTCTTGTTCAGACGTCCCCTCTTTAAAGCGTCAGCTGATTTCCTCACCAGAACTTCCTCCACCTCGTCGTCATAATCCACCTCCATCGGCTCAGCCTCATCCGGACTCTCATCTCCGAACAGATCAGCGTGGCTCAGACTCAGACTCTGCCGTTTGTCCTCGAGTCTCTTCCCGTTTGATGAGCTGATGTTTTGCTTCGCTTTATCTTTACTGTGTGCTGAACTGCCTTTACTGCTACTAGAACTGCTTTTACTAACTTTCTTCATGTCTTTTTCTCTTTTACTACTATCTAGTTTACCATTTTTGTGTTGGCGCTCCTTAGACTTGCTGTGCTCTTTTTCTCTGTCTGATGTTTTGGGTCTTTTGCTTTCCCTTGCACTATTTTCTGTATCTTTATCTTGCTTGCTTGAGTCTGTTTTTACTTTTTCAACTGCCTTGATTTTACCGTCGTTTCTCTTTTCGTCCCTGCCTTCCCTCTGAACTTTATGTGTTGTCTTAACCTTATCCATGTTTTTTCTATCATCTTTCTTTCCATGACTCTTGTTCTCCTTCTTTGCAGAGTCCTGGTTCGAGCTCTTCATTGAACCTTTGTCTTTACTGCTGCTGCCACTACTCTTACTACCAGATGATTTGTTCATGTCCTTTTCAAGTTTAGAGACTTTATCGTGTTTTCCACTTTTCTCGTGACTAGTTCTACTAACCACCTTCTTTTTTTCTAGGTTGTCCTTTCGTTTACTGTTTTCATGGGCATCTGAGTCGTGTGTCAGCTCGTCCTTATTCCTCTGTGTCAGTGCACTTGGCATACCTTCCGTCCTTTCTTTTCTTTCCTTCCCAAAAGCATCTGCAGCTGACCCATTGAAGCCTTTCCTCTGCTGGAGAACACTGAGCGACATGGGTCGATACTCTGTTCCAGAGCTCTCCTCCTCAGAGTCAGAGAAAGTGTACTTTTTGATGTCTACACTCGGCTGTCGTGGCTTTTTCACAGCTACAACATACTCCTCATCTGACAAATCAGACCCCAACAGTTTGTGTGCCTTGCTGCCCTCTGTCCTAACAGCTTGGGCAGCCTCCTCCCTCTTGCTTTTTGCTGCGATTCCAGCTGTGTAGTTGGACAGCGGATCGTACTCCATGTCCGTAGATGGTTTAGAATTGTCCACAGTGTATTTGCACTTCGAGGAGGTGCTGTTTGAATACTTTGGGCTTGGGGGAGGAGATGGGGGTTGGTGCGAGTGTGTCCGAGATGAAGGTTTTTTCAATGAAGTGGGAACGTATTCCATGGAGTTGCTATTGTGCCCTTGATTGTCTGAATCCAAGGTGTACTTGCTGCAGCCAGGGGTGGGATTGTACCCTCCTGATGTGATCTGATAACTGCCAGGATCATAGGCCATGTGTGAACTCGCCGCTTTAGTTTTACCAGTATCAGTTGAAGGTAAACTGGTACTCCCACTGGGACTGTACGGTTCATCCCCGATTCGAGACAGCTTCCTTTTCTCCCTCTCCACCTCGCTGCGGACCTCCTCGATGGCCTTGTTGACCAGCTCCAAAGCACCGCTGAGGTCTCCGGAGTCAGCCGACTTTCCATTCTGCTGCTCCTGGGGTCTCACTACTTCTGGGTTGAAGGGATCGTAACCTTGTTCTAGATGGACACAGGAGAAACAGGTCTTAATCAAACTGATTTAATATATCTTTTACTAGCTTTTTATGGAAGTTGTTTTGAACAGTAACATTCCAGCCCCTTAAGCAGATTGGGTTTTAGCCATACTGTGACGTAGCCACACTCCAAGGGTTGTTTTTTGTCACTGTAATTATGAAATTCTGTGTGTCTGCAATAAGGTAAATTAATTCAGTGACAGCAGGCCACCCACTCAACCCCGGTGGGCAGCACAATGTTGTATTGTCTTATTTGTCTAAGCAAATGCAGCGAGGTAGCTGCTGTCCAGATTCTACATTTTGGGGAAAAGAAACAGCATCGGTAGAAGCTCTGAGCATCAGCATCAGAAAGGTCTTCCTCAGCAGATGGAGTTGGCCAGAGAGAGTCAGACATACAGGACGTAATACAGGACAAATACATCACATGAGGTGAAGATCAAACTGTGATGCTCAAGTCTATATATATAAAGGATTTCCTTGGATTGTGAACGCGATCGAACACAGAACCTAATTGCTAACTACTTGTGTAGATAACTGTTTCAGGTATTTTCCAGTCTAAACTGGCCCATGCTCTGTTTTCGGCTCATCACATTAGAGGATTTTTATATCGTGAAATCTCTTTGAAAAAAAACAACACTGACAGACTAAATGTCAGCAAACTGGTGAATCAGTAATGAAAACAGTCATTAGCTGCAGTCACAGTGGCAAATCCAGTAGGACAACTGAATTATTATAGTTTGAAGAGAACATACTGAAAGGATCAAGACAGCTAGTAGACTACTGGTACCAGACCAAACAGCTCAACAGTTCTGCACCACAACACACAGTCCAGATGCTTTGTTCTGGTAACACTGCTGTGTGCAGACATTTCACTCATCACCAAACTATGCAGTTTTCCACTACAACTCCCGTGTCATTACATTTGTGGCGATTCTGTCCCAATATTCTTGCTCATTTCCATTTCTGTAGTGCCTTTCTTTTTATTGTTTAGCTTCCGCTTTGTACAGTGATCTGTGGTACTGTACATTGTGTACTGATTACTACAGCATACATCACCAATCACCACACTATCACCAATTACTACTGCTTACTAGCTGTACCTCCGTTTACAGCTACTCTGGGGGTCGAAACCTAAACAGTGCCTCAGTCTGTGCTGCGCAGCTAAAGGCAGCAGAATTTCAGTTTGGACCGTTTTGTGGTTTTGTTTGTTCGTTTTCACACATTTCCAGCGCTTCGGTCCACACGTCTCCTGCGCCGACCCCGCAGGTAACGGCGTCAAAGTATTCAGGTCTATTCTGTATTTGACAAAACAATACTAAGCACCTTTCTGTGCGGGGAGAAGCTCTCTTTGCTTTTTAACGTCTGCCGGTGCTCCGTAGGACGCCCGTCTCTGCTGGCTGTGCCTGAAGTGACAGTACGGTCTGTTACACCCATTCCTGCCGCCTTTGCCCTCGCTGTACTCCGCGTAAAACGGACAGTCAATCCCTCGGAAGAAGCCGGTGGATCTTAACATTATCCCCAGATGTCGGTCTCATGCCCGCACGAACACACTCGGCCTTCGTTTCCGCGTAATTTTCTGTCTCACTGCAAAAGCTTGTGGGAACGACGGAACAATAACAACGTCCCTACGGCGCCATGTTGGACTGGTCAGGAGGAACGAACTCTCGCGTGAAGCTCTACTCGGCGAGATTCATGACGTCACGGGATAATTAACGGTCCGCGGAGAAACTTGGCTTTTAGCCTTCGTGACCCCGAAACTACGGACGTCTAGGCAAGAAAAACTCGTGTTTTTTGCGTTGAAACTGCCTTTATCCTTTTATCTCAAGGCATCCGTTCATCTCCGTAGCTGTAGGTTTAGGCTACTTTATTTTAAATATGTTCATTTAATGAAAACCACGCACCTCAAACACACCATTAACTAACTAGTATGAACACCTGGTAGCGCTGCTGATTGGTTAATTGTGGTTTACAAGTCAAGTAAATGAGGCAAGTGTTTGAACATTTTTATTTCACAGGAATACAGAGAGATGGGCTGTGTTGAAGACTGTCCTGAACCTGGAAAGGAAATTATGTTTTTATTCCTCAGCAGACATTTTGGCTTTACAACAGGAAAAGCACATGTTTATGAATGATGAAGCTCCTCGTTGGTTGTTTTTGTGGCTTATTGGGCTGGTGGGATGTTGTGCAGATTGTTAAGTCACTTTGTTCCCCACGTTACAGAGCCAGGGCCGTACACGAACCACAGTCTATGGTACAAACATGGAACTGACAATTTAGTGCCGCTAAAGGAACAGAGTCATCTTTAATGCACCTGTGTTCGTCCTATGAGTCAGAAGTCAAGGAAAAAGTTACGAGAAGCTTAAAGTTCTCTCATTTCTGTATCAATTTAATGACAAAGCAATTCTATACATTTGAGGTAAAGCCTATTTGAAACCCACTATCAAATTTTTCAAACCCTTTATTCAAGATGTTTGTAGACCACATCGGATCAGGTCCAGATGACAAACCACTACGTTTAGACGGGTCAAAAATAACTAGATTTTCCCAGAGAGGCCTTAAGCAGCACCTGATTCATTAAACCTTTGTTTCTTCTGCAGATTTCACAGCTTTTCTCACACCTGTGCCACATCAGAGCAGTCGGTCATGATCTTGTTCAGACTTGTTCGGTCTGAGTTTAGTGGCTTCGAATGCAGGATATCAGTTTAATGTGGCCTACATGCCCCAAAGCTGAAAAATCTTCTTTCCTGAACTTTTCTTCACTGCCAAATCAGAAACTAACTCAGGCTAAAAGTCTACCTTAAAGCATACATTTCAAAAATGTTGAACAACTCCTTTAGAAAAAAACAACTCAATTTGAATTGCCTTGTCTGAAGCACATTAACTACATTTCTGGCTCAGTCTAAATAAAACATTCATGATATCTAAACAAGCTGATTTTTTAGTCTAACAAGCAACCAGATGTCTTTGTTACTGCTTTTAAAAATAAAGATAATCACAGACTACGACTGATAGTAAAAACATCTTTAAACCTAAATGCTTCCTAAATTGGTCCTAAGTGATACCTACCTCCAGCTCGACTCGCAAATCTCACACAAACAGCTGTTGGGGCTTTTTGAGCCCTCCACGCAGACACGTGGACCAATCAGAGCCGAGCTCCGGGCGTCATGTCCAGGTGTGCAGGGCAGCTCATCAGTGAGGTAATGACTGGCTCTCTTCCAGCAGGTGAAGGTTTGTTTTGTGGATCCGGTAACACACACTGCTTCAACCTCCCACATGTGTTTGGTTGTTTTCACACAGAGCAGCACATAGAGTTAAATATTTCTGCTTTAATGGTGAGAGTATGTCTATACAGAGAAGTGCTGAAGGGTACATTCAGGGTCAGATGTGAGAAATTTGTTAAAATCAAGAAAAGTTTCAGGTCGATCCATTTGAAAGCTTCTGTTTGATACTCCCTGCTGTTGATAAATGTGTTTTTATTGTATCTATCTTTATTTATTTATTATAATTACTTGCATCTTCTGCACTTTAATTTTATAAAGCTTAATTTCATCCCGTTCGTCATTTTCTAAAATTGAATAATAATAATAATAATAATAATATTTTAGTTTGGATTTGTATCTAGATACACTTTCCTACCATGTATCCACCGCTGGGTGCCTGTCTTTCTTTAAAAATATTCATCCAATATCCCTCTTTTATGGATAGCAAGTAGCCTATTATGAAAAAAAAACTGTCATTGGAGAATATAGAAAGTACAAAGTCAGGTCACTGGGGTTTGTACAGCACATTTAAAACAGCAGACATTAAGTTAAATGCTTTCTGAGAATTAAGAGTGATGCTAAAATTTACCTCATAAGTTTAAATGTTAAGACCCTACAATTATGTTACACCTTTACCAAACTCATTTAAATATTAACTCTACAAGATCTACATACATTTTTAGATATCCAAATAAAGTGAAAATGGGTTCAAGCAGTTGTCCATTTAGTTAACTTTTGATGGACGTCTCAGGCTCGAATGTAGAAGCTGTTGCAAATTGTATTGCATTTCTCAGCTCTTCCTATTTATAGTTTTTTTGTTCTCTTTTTCTTCCTGTCACCTCTTTGTGCTCTTTCCTGCATCTGTACAGCTGCAACAAGTGAGTTTCCCCCATCGGTGGTGAAAAATAAAGTGTAATCTAAACTTAGAGTCATTCTGAAAGCTGAGCTAAAAGCCAAGGTGTAGATAATAAAATCAATGTTTTGTTGGTTTGTGTTACTCCTGTCCCTTCCCTACGTCAAGTGATTTACTCTGAGAAAACACACGGCGGCTCGAGTCTCAAGTAAAGTTTAAATTTTACATGATTCATTGGCGTTAATCTCAATGAATGGACACTTGCATACTGCTTGTCTTTTCACAGACTTGTGGCACTGATTCTGGTAGGTTGAGATGAAAGAGAAAGTCATTATTTAATGAACTCTAATGATTGAAAGGCAGATTCAAGGTCAAGACATTGCAAGCAGATTTACCAGTTTTTTGTCTGTTAGGATTGATAGGAGGAAAATTTCCTGACCTGTCATGGGAGACTCTGAAACTGCTGTTAGAGTGTCTTAAATCTGCTGCAGGAAACAATATGGCTGAACTGAATTTAGACATGTTGGGTTTAAAAATGGAAATATTATCGCGTTCTGCAGAAATATTCTTTTCTTTTGCAATAAACTAACTTTGTTGTGTTTGTATGCTGTTTGTAGGATCATGCTGGTGTGCTCCATTTCACGAGGATGTAATATAACTGCTGTAATTAGCTTTTGTTTCACACTTAACTAAGTTTCAAAGTAAATTACACGCTAACAGTCGAATTTAGAAAACACATTAAACACAGTATAAACTAGAATATACTGCTCAAAAAAAATAAAGGGAACACCTAAACAACACAGTGTGACTCCAAGTCAGTCACACTTCTGTGAAACCAACCTGTCCAGGTAGGAAGCAGCACTGATGGTGAATCAGTTTCACCTGCTGTAGTGCAGATGGAGCAGACACCAGGTGGAGGTGAGAGGCAGTTAGCAGGACAACCCCTATAAAGGAGTGCAGGTGGTGACCACAGACCATGTCTCTGTTCTCGTCCTTTCTGGCTGATGTTTTGGTCACTTTTGCATATTGTCAGTACCCTCAGCCCCAGAGGCAGCATGAGGCGTGTCTACAACCCACACAAGTTACTCAGGTAGTAGCTCATCCAGGATGGACATCAATGCAAGCTGTGGCAGAAGGTTTGCTGTGTCTCTCAGCAGTGTCCAGAGCCTGGAGGAGATACCAGGAGACAGACCGGTACACCAGGAGACGTGGAGGGGGCCGTAGGAGGGCAACAACCCAGCAGCAGGACCGCGACCTCCTCCTCTGTGCAGGAGGACCAGGAGGAGCTCTGCCAGAGCTGCACAATGACCTCTAGCAGGCCACTACTATGCATGTTTCTGCTCAAACTGACAGAACCAGACTCCATGAGGTGGTCTGAGGGCCCCACGTCCACCATTGGGGCTTGTGCTTACAGCCCAGCACCGTGAAGGGAGATTGGCATTTGCCAGAGAACACCAAGATTGGCCATTGGTGCCCTGAGCTCTTCACGGATGAGAGCAGATTCACACTGAGCACATGTGACAGATGTAACAGAGTCTGGAGACGCCGTGGAGAACGTTCTGCTGCCTACAGCATCCTCCAGCATGACCGGTTTGGTGGGTCAGTAATGGTGTGGGGAGGCATTTCTTTGGAGGGCCCACAGCCCTCCATGGGCTAGCTAGAGGTACCCTTACTGCCATCAGGTACCGGGATGAGATCCTCAGACCCACTGTGAGACCACATGCTGGAGCAGTGGGCCCTGGGTTCCTCCTGATGCATGATAATGCTCAGCCTCATGTGGCTGAAGTGTGTCAGCAGTTCCTGATGATGAAGGCATTGATGCTATGGACCAGCCGGCCCGGTCCCCAGACCTGAATCCAACTGAGCACATCTGGGACATCGTGCCTCGTTCCATCCACCACAGACTGTCCAGGAGTTGATGATGCTTTAATCCAGGTCTGGGAGGAGATCCCTCAGGAGAACATCGTGCCTCATCAGGAGCCTGCCCAGGCCTTGTAGGGAAGTCCTACAGGCACGTGGAGGTCACACACACTACTGAGCCTCATTCTGACTGGTCTGGAGGGATTTCCACTGAAGCTGGATCAGCCTGTGATGTGATTTTCAACTTTTATTTTGAGTATGATTCCAAATCCAGACCTCTGTGGGACAATAATTTAGACTTAGATTGATCATTTTTTGTTCTAAACGCATTCCACTATGTAATGAATAAAGACTTTCAACAGGAATATTTAATTCATTGAGATCTAGGATGTGTTGTTTTAGTGTTCCCTTTATGTTTTTGAGCTGTGTATATAGGCTCTATAGCTGACAACATACTCGTATAGACATTGCTCTGCAAAATGCTGGGCACAAGCTGAACTCCATCCAGAGACCACAAGTTGAGAAAACAGTTTTATTTTCTAAACAGCTTCCCACATGCAGGCCCTGCAGAAACAGAACGTTCTCAACCATCCTCACATCTGAGGCTCAAATCTCATGACTTGAGATCTCGTGCTCTGCAGCTCACACCAGGTTGATTTGCCCCGTCGCCCCTCCTCCTGTGTCTAATGTTTGATGTTAAAAAAGATGTTTTCTTACTGACTACGGATGTGGCTCGGTGCATCTGTATTACACAGCGCGTCATAACCAAATGCTAAAACGACACAACACTCATGTTGAGAGTCGCCTTGTAGGCAGGAGAGGCGTCCAGCAGAGGGAGACAGACGCCTGCGCAGTCGCTCATCGGTCACCACATGTTCAGCGGACGTTGCACAGAAAACACAGTGCTGTTGCATCATTTAATTTCCTGCAGCTGTATGACATTTGCAGTGCTGAAATAGAACTTATGCAACAGACGGGATTGTGTTTGTGTTGTCAGCTTTAAAAAAAAAAAAATCTGTGTAGGTAATGTTAATAGATGTTTAAAGACAAATTGTCGATTATTTAACTCGTCTAATCAAATGTAATTGTTAAATATTTGCTGGTTGCATGTTCTTTTTAAATCAATACGTGAATAAATGAGATTTAGAGTGTTGGTCAGACAAACCAGAGTTCTGATGGCTTCTGGACGGGCTCCTACAACTTGTAACGAACATTTGTTTTGCATTTTTATTTTAGATAAAACAAATATTCATGTGGCAATCAGCCGTTTAACCAGTAGTGGAAATATTTAGTAGTTGCTGCTGTGGTTGATTATCAGTCATTTGTGCTGTTCACTGAAGGATCAGTGATGCTGGTAGCTGATGACGGCTATCGTCAATAGTTTTTTAAAATTATTATTATTTTTGTTTTATGTGACTTTTAAAAGTGTAGAAACGTGGCAGCCCTGGTCAGGAAACCAACTAAGGACCCTACCATTATGTGGCACCCATTTGGTCACCAGACATCAATTTATTATTGAGTATTATTGTTGTTATTATTATTACTGCCTTTTTTCTCTCACTGTAACCAAACCCAGCTTGTTTCAGTAACACCAGTGGTGCTTCTCCTGAGACACTGCTTCAGTGTTTGCAGCTAAATTTACCCACAGGATGACAAATCCTGTCTTGCACAGGTGTTGAAATCATATTCTGGTATTTAGTTAATTCAGCAGAAGTCATTTTGCACCTCCAGGGAGATCATGAGGCGGCACACAGGAACTGCAGCTCTTGCAGCAGGTTGCATCAGTCTCGTCTGACTGGCCGAGACTTGCAGTGAAGAGCGCCGCCACGGCCGCTCTGCTCAGTGTGACTGCTGCAAGGTGAAACCGCCGTCACATTTCAGTGTGTGTGATAGACAAGTGAGCTCATATTTACCATGAGCCAAGGACATGTGTGACACAGTCAGCTCACGTATCAGGGAGTGATACCGATAGAAGGGATTTACAGCACAGAATCCGATGAAACGGTCTCAGCCTTGGCCCGACGATAAGCCTGCGAGTTAATATGAAACTAGAGATACCGGAGAACACCTATCAGGGAAAGTACGGTTGTTTTCACTTTGGCCCTTTTGGCTCGAAGCACAGCGTGAACACAGTACAGGAACCAGACAGACGAGTGTGTCGTTCAAAGCATTTTATTGCATTTATTTTTTTTTTTTAGAAAAAACAATACAAAATTCTGTAGCAACTGTCATAAATGTTGCCTTGAGTGAACTGCAATCATTCACATGGTACAGTAAAGTGCTTATTTTAAATCAAAATATTTTTGTACTTAAAGGATGTATTCATTTTAAATTTCTTCCCATAAACAGGATGGGCTTGGGGTGATTCAGACAGTGTTAAAATCAGGCGTCAACTCAAAAAAAAAAAAAAAAAATGCTTGAGGACTGTGTCAGTATAGACAGAATGACCCCACACCATGCCCATGAAAAGAACCATTTATAAAACATTTGATCAATGTTGCTGGATTGTAAATGCTTTTGCCTGTGGGCTACATTCAAATTGTGGGGAGGTTGAGGATACTGTCCATTTGAATGAATGACTTTAACACTTCTTTACTTCAAAATGACATACAATATAAAACTTGAGAGGCTGTAGGATGTCGTGTTGTCCCCTATCCCCAATAAGAGGCAGTCCAAAAAGGTACTGCCACTCGACAAAGTAGAAATGGTAATGACCAAGAAAACTCTTGACTATATCGGTCAGGATATTCCAGAGTATGGCCAAAGTCTGTGCGTTTCCGAGTATCCAACCCTATCAAAAGGTAGGGACTAAATTGTGTGATGCTCAAAAGGGAGAAAAAGGCAGAATACTGAACTGTATAGGTGTTTTCAAAACCCCAAGATTGCCTTGATCATCAGCTTAATGCTTTGAGATTACCAATAGCAAAGTAGTTTCCAAAATGGAGAAAAAACAGCTGCATACACAAATTCAAGTAAGTCTTATTATAAGACATAAAACCCCATAACGATGCATCTGTAGAAAGGTATTTTTAGAACTATTACAGTGTCCTAGTATCAGCATAATGGGTCCTTTGACACCATTTCCAGAGTACCATCGCTGCAGTGCTGGCAACAGGACATGGACAATCAGAAGTTCCCAACTTCTCACTGCTAGGTGATGGATCATGTGTTCAATGTCATGAATTGAAACCCTCTTTGGTGAAATGGCTACAGTGCTGTGAAACCTCATCACCAGTCCATTACCTGTCAGTTTCAGAATGAACTTTAACTTAATCTGAATAAGAACAAAAAAAAA